>NC_143549.1:51270000-51583333 GCF_054136105.1 Typopeltis vanoorti | reverse complement strand
AGGATGGCTTTCAGACAAAATTCGGACGCGATGATAACTCGATTCACGTTAAAAATAAAATACAATTTCGGTATTAAAAAATTCAAAATTAAGAAAAAAAAATCTGAGAAATGTTTAGATTATTAAATATAATAGCACGAAAGAGCAAAAAAATCGCTTAGCTAATGTTTACCAATAACCAACGGTTCATTTTTGCAGGAGATCTCCATGCGTGTGAAGAATATGTATCATACAAATGAATGAAAAGGTAGCTATTAAACTACGTAGTAGCATAATAGCTACCTTTGTGTAACGGTAATAGCAATAGAGTGATGGTTTTAATAAAATCCTCACTCTATTGAGTATCATATTAAATTCCACCCAGAATTTATAATAATATTCATAATAAGTAAAGTAATTTTACTTGTTTATTATTATTATTATTATTATTATAATCTGCATATATGTAGAATCATTGCAATATCATTTTAATATAATTTTAATTTAATTAAATTTTAATTTAAAATTTAATATAATTTTAATTATATTAAATTTTCTTTTTGTATCTACAAAATAATGATTTTGAGCCCATCATTTATTGACAGAGGGCAAACTTTGTATACACAGTATTATAATATCTATATACGAGTATTATTAAGTAAATTTAAAAAATGCAGTTAGGGTAGGGATCAAAATACATGGATTTAAAGTCCTTTTTAGGACTCCAGAGTAACAAATGGCAATGCTGTAACCAATGAAGGTTTAACTGAGGCTCGGCTATTGCCGTTACCCAGCCATGATTAGAGCTTTTTAGCTCAATAACACCCCATCCACACAGATTTTCTTCATTCAGATGACGGGATAAAGAGTCAAGGACTCAGTCCATCGCCCAGTTCTTTTAAGAAGTTAGGGTAGGAAGGGGAAGTAAGATGGCAGCTCGCGTGTTGTTTCGTGTCGTGTATTTTTGATGGTGAATTGTGAATTTGACTGATAAGTTTTTAGAGATTTATGCTTATTCTTTAGTAATATCAGTTATTTGCTTGCTGCCATAAACAGGCATTTTATTTTCCATACTGGTTTATCCAGGTAAGTCAACTGACTTCACAAAGGCGATACTCTAGGCCTACTACCATTAGTATCGCCATTGTTGTTGTATTTTAACATCTTATTGCTGGTTGACACGCCTATGCTTGATATTGCAGGCAGTCCTTTGCGGCTGCGGGATATTTTACAAAAATTTCTGCTGGCAGGTCTTCAGACCTGTTGGATATTTTATTAACGCACATACGCAGCTAAATCGATATGAGCGTACCTGACCTAGACGTATTCACTGATTTGCTCGATAAAGAGCCAGCTCTTGAACTCATTGATAAACTCCAAAAGAAGTTCAAGCTGACATGGCCTACTAGCATGATTGACCCCGACACTATTATCGAGTCACTCGATAAAAGCTAGCACTCAGTTTTATTAAAAAGCTCCTCAAAAAGTTTGAACGGGATTGGCCCGGCTACTTAAATTTGTATTCCTCACCTGAAGTCGATGTTGAGGAAAATGAAGACTCCCCTCAAATGGAGGAAAAACTCACTCTAGTTGTCTCTACCTCTAATCCTTCTGATCAAGAAGAAACCCACGCACGTAAGAAGAGAAAAATTCTTGCTGCTGAGTCAACAAATGTTGTTGGTATGGACGAGGATGTTCCCATTTCAGATCCCTCTGTTTCCCCCAATGAAAAGGTGCCACCGATTATCCTAAGGGAAAAGCAGAGATGGTCATCACTCAGAACCATCATGGCTAATTCACAGATTCGTTACACGTCTGCTAAAAATTCAGACTAGGGAATACGTATCCAGCCCACCACGGTGGCTGACTATAGAAATCTTACAAAGGAACTGGACACTAGAGGAACCCAATATCACACATTTTCACTTGCCTCCGAAAAAAATCTGAAAGTAGTCTTACGTGGAGTCTCCGAGGATATTGACACAGATGAAATAGTTACTGACCTTAACCTACAGGAACTACCCCCCATAAAGGTTACTAGAATGTTTAGATCAAATAAGACACCTATGCCTTTAGTTTTAGTAGAAATTCATAACATTTACAAAGACATTTATAATTTAAAATCAATCTGTGGACTCAAAATCACCCCAGAACCATTGAGAAAGAAATCATCTTCTGGGCAGTGCCACCGATGCCAAAAATTTGGCCATGCCCAGAAGCTATGCAAAGCCCAGTTCAAATGCCTAAAATGTGGCGAGAATCACCCCACAAACACCTGCGCCAAGCCAAAATCCACCCCGGCTAAGTGCGCTAATTGTGGGGGTCCTCACTCTGCTAATTATAGAGGGTGTATACATCACCCCAAAAACAGATGGAATGATCCAAGTCATCAATCTACTCGTGATCTAGTGCAAGAGTTCATGACGCTCAGGCTACTCAGTTCTCCAAGAGGGAAAACATGACAACAGGTGCTCACCCATCATTAACTGAGCCCCTTAAGAAAACGAATCTTCAACATCAAGTAAGAACATATGCTGATGTGGCCCGCTCCAAACAGATAGTACAAACCCAGAACCGGAATAATCCACACTCAAATCTATCAGCTGTTATCACCTCTTCTCTTGCAAACATGCTGCAGGATTTCAGCAACTCAAATCCATCCTTAAGTGTCACAAAAAGATTCCTACAGCAAACTCAATCCATATTATCTGCACTCTCTGATGCATAGAAAAAAAATCGTCCCAAACACTCTTGGATTATCGGTTGGAATGCCAACGGTATAAAAAACAAACTGTTAGAAATCCAGGAATTTAATAATAGATACAACCCAGATATACTGCTAATTAATGAAACTCACCTGAGGCCTGCTGACACCCTGAAAATCAGAGGGTATCAGATTTACAGAAACGACAGGCTTGGGTATAGAGGTGGAGGTACAGCCACCCTTATCAAAAACTATATCAATCATCACTCAATAACCAACCCTACTACCACCAACCTCGAAATCACGGGAATTAATATACTCACAAACTCATTTGGAAACCTTACAATTTTTTCTGCGTACAACCCTCCATTAAAGACATTATTGACCTCAGATCTAGATCAGACCTCAGAGTAAAAGGACCGGTCATCATTGCTGGAGACCTCAATGCAAAGCATCCTGCTTGGAACAGTAAATCTACCAATAAAAATGGACGCATCCTTTCTAGCTACACAGGATTAAACCATGCTGTTGTGGCTGGACCTACCGAACCAACTCATATCAGTACATCTGGCACTGCTGATATCCTGGATATAGCCATCCTACAAGACATTAAACTACAGTACAGCCTTACATCACTAAACGAGCTGTCGTCGGATCACAACCCAATTCTACTGCAATTGGGAGAACAAGAATGCCTGCCTCCTCCTTCTCATTCAGGCATATCGTGGGAGAGATTGTCTAAAGCACTTCGGGATCAAATTGGACCCGTCCCTCACATATGCACACCAGAAGATGTGGAATCTGCAGTGACTAGCCTCACCCAACAGATTAAGTCCGCTATAATGGTTGCATCCTACCAGAAACCTGTTCCCAAGCCTGATCGTTTGCCTGAGGACATTATGGACCTGATCAGAGAGAAGAGCAGAGCTAGGAAGAGATTTCATAACACTCGCGCACCTCAGGATAAGACAGTGCTTAACAGATTGAATGGAGCAGTTAGAGATGCACTTAAAACACACAGAAACGAAGTTTGGGATAAAAAGTTAGCCTCTATCTCACCTATTGATCACTCTATCTGGAGCCTACTGAGAAACATCAAAAATAAAACCAGATCCCTCCCCCCTATAATCTCAAACCAGGGCCTAGTCCACACAGATGCAGATAAGGCAGAAGCCATACTTAAAAATCTTGAGGATCAGTGCAAACCTTCTTATAACAACATTGATTTCAATCATCTGTACAAAATCCACAGACAGGTTAGGCATGCACTAAACCTCCCTGATACCAGTGCTGATCATATTGCACCCGCATCACCTGTTGAATTATATGATATTATTAAAAAACTTAAGAACAATAAAGCTCCTGGACCAGACAGCATCTCAAACAGGGTGATCAAGCTGCTGCCTCGAAAAGCTATAGTGCATCTGACCAGTATAATAAATGCAATCTTAAGACTTCACTATCTTCCTTCCACCTGGATAATGGCTGATGTGATTCCTATACATAAGCCAGGCAAAGACCCACACTTACCGCAGAATTATCGTCCAATCAGTCTCATCTCCAATCTGGGTAAGGTTGCAGAGAAGGTCACCCTCTCACGACTCCAAACCTCAGTAAATGACCTAAACATCCTCCCTAAAGAACAGTTTGGATTTCGATAACACCATAGTACTACCCAGCAAATCCACAGAATTGTGGAATATATCACCACCAGCTACAACTGGCGCCAGTGCACAGGAGCGGTATTCCTAGACCTATCTAAAGCATTTGACAAAATCTGGCATTTTGGACTCCTGCACAAACTTATCTCAGCCGGTATCTCAGTAAAAATGGTTCATCTAATCCGTTCATATCTTCAGAATAGATCAATCCAAGTTAAAATTAACGGTTCTACATCGTCCCAGCGCCATATCTTTGCTGGAGTGCCGCAGGGATCTCTACTGGCTCCATTGATGTTTTCTGTATACATGTCAGACATCCCACACAATCCGATGACTTCTATTTTAGCACTGTATGCGGACGATACGGCAATACTAACCAGATCTCTCAGACCCCACTTCGTTACCAGAAAGCTTCAAGAAAATCTTCTAAAGCTGGAGGGTTGGTTCTCCAAGTGGAGATTGGAAGTCAACCCCCTGAAAAGCTCTCCGGTTCTCTTCTCAAAACGGCCAATGTCTCCTGCAGGGGATGTGTTACTATTCAATACTAAAATTCTCTGGCAGAAAGAAACAAATTACCTGGGTGTGATTCTCGACAAAAAGCTATCTTTCAACCAACATATCAAGTCTGCATGTGCAAAAGCATCTAAAGCCATAGCTCAGATCTACCCGCTAATTAATAGAAATAGCAAACTCAGCAACAGAATCAAATTGCAGCTATACCAGATGACGATTCGTCCTATAATCACCTATGCCTCTCCAGCCTGGAGCTACACCTCTAATACTAACATTATTAAGATACAGCGAGTGCAGAACAAGTGCTTGAGAATGATTTTGAACGCCCCGTGGTATGTTAGAAATAGCCAACTCCACAGAGACACAAATATTCCCTATATTCTCTCTTATCTACAATCCTTAGCCTCCAAATTTTTTCTAAAGACGTCCACACATCCCAACGATTTGGTTCAACAAGCTGCAGCATACGAGCCAACGGACATATTTAAATATAGAAGACCAAAAACTATATTAGCCTCCTATAACGATACATAATCTCCATGCCCATTCAGGGTGAGCAAACTGCTCGTAAATTTTACCCTCACTGTAACCACGACAGATAGCGGGGAATATGAAAAGCATTTTGCTTCACCCTTAAAGAATAAATGTCAATTGTCAATTGTCAGTTAGGGTAGGCAAAAATAAGAGCGCTATCTATAAGTAAAACGAGTCAACCAAAAAAATGAAAAATTTATGAACAATGAACAGTACTAGTGGGCAAGAAATAGAGCACGTACAGTAGTTCTCTTACGGAGGAAAAGTTTGTGGTTTTAATTTTTAAAATCCTGTACAGAGGTATATTCAAGACTTGGGAAATATCGAAAATAGCAAATAGTCTTTCAGAAGATATATCGAAAAATAGCGGCATGAACATTAAAATTTCTTGTCCGCACGATATTTAAGTGCATATAACAGTTGACTAGTTATAAAATATTTTTTTATATAAAGAATATTGCAAAGTAGAGTGGTTTAGTAACTTAGTTTCACAAGAAAGTTATTCAATTAGCCTTATATTGCGTTCCTCTATTACCTTACCCAATGCAAGGTCTTTTATAAATATCACTAAAAAAATAGAAGCCTAATGGACGGTAAATGTTGCGGGCAAATATCTTGAGGCTTTACAATGCAAAACTGGAGTTGTCCATCTTCGTTAAGGCCAGTAGACTAAAAAAAAAAAAAAAAGACTTTCAGGACATTGATTGAATGTGAACAGCAGACTAGAAAATTATGAAGCTCTTGAGTATATATAAAAAAAGTTGACATTTGTTTTGTTTTTAAGTTACTGCACATCTTCGAAGTTTATAATGTAGCTTATCCCTCACATAACTTTCTCTTAAGTACTTGAAGAAGTTTTAAATCCAAGTGATTAGTAACGCTTAGTGTCTACTTATACGAACTTTGGCTAAACATTACAGAATAATAGAAATGACAAAACTAGCTAAGTTGGGAAGTCTTTGACCATCGATCAACGAATGGATTATTTATAATGACGAAATAAGTCATTTTTCATAGTTTCGTCATAGTGAGAACAATGTAGGGGGTTCTAACATTTTTAGAGGATTTTTAAGAAGAATTGGATCATTTTGTTATTCAAAAATTATGCTTTTATTGGAAAATATTTGAAATACGTGTTTTCTTCGATATGAGAGCGATAATATACATGGGGATTGGTCCACATTTGTTACGAGTTGCCTTGGTGTTCACTTTTTCATAATAATTCTAAAGGAAACAATAATCGAAGGATAAATGCAAAAATTAGCCGCATGGCTAATTTTTATTAGTCCAAGCCTGGTGATCATCATAAATAAAAAGAATCAAGAACTCCAAAATTATTAAATAAAAGCACAGAAAATTTGTATATATAATTAGTAATAAAATAAAAAATAAAAGAAAATTATTTGAACAAAATTAAATAACATCTAAATATTTGTAAATATTCTCATAATATCAGTTACATTTCTTATGAGTGCATATCAAGAAGTGATAATAAAGAAAGAAGCATGTGATAATAAACAGGGAACTGGAATGAAAATCGACCGTGAGATGCGGTGATTAGGGTAATGGATGGCAATGCTGTAGCCAATGAAGTTCTAACTGAGGCTCGGCTATTGCTGTTACCTTCCTGCCATGATCAGAGCTTTAATTGCTCAATAACACCTTATCCCTACACTGTCCTCTACAGATAACGGGGAAGATGAAAAGCATTCTTGCTTCGCCCCTTTAAGCCAGTCCTTATAAGGATATATAAAAGGTAATAAACAGTGGCTAGTAAAATGTTCCAGATTTCTAGAACTTCAGTTTTCTAGCTTTAAAAGTTGTTTTCATGTACTCTAGTTCAGTGGTTCTTAACCGGTGGGCCGCGGTCCCCTACGGGACCGCGAAAAATTTATAGAACGTTTCTTGTTTTTAAAATTTTGAAATCTCTTAAAATAACTGTTTTACTCCTTACTTTACTTTTTCAAACTTGTATCGTTTTCTATTAGTAATCTGAATTATGCAGTAATTTCTTTTGTGGTGGCGCCACAAAAGAAATTACTGCATAATTCGGTATTTGTGTTGTCAGAAGTCGACTTTTCGCTTCTGACAACACTGTAAGTCGTGACATCTGACTACTGGACGTGTGATAGAAGTGATTCACTGAAGTTTTAAACCAGGGGTCGGCGGGCCGCATGCGGCCCAAACGTGCATTTTTGGCTGCCCATAAAAGGTTGACCATATTTACATGGCATGTGGCCTGTATGGTGAATTATTTAAATAATACATTTTATAATATGAATAATAAATTAAAAATAACTTGATATCAATACTTCGTGATATCGCCGTGCAACTTGGCAGGAGGCAACCATGTGAGTCATCATGAGTGGGAATAACAAATGCAACTTCATCCGGCGACAACCGAGATTTTGTCGCCCATTTGCAGTCGAGTTCCCTGGTCCGTCTTTTAATATAATTCAATGACATCAACTATTATTTTCAGAGGATATGTATTTGTTAAAAATAATTTCAAAAATGTGTTCAAGAAAATGTAAAATTACAGATGAAGGAAGAAGGTTTAATGATGCTGTTATGAAAACATAAGTGTTGATGTTATGAAAGAATATAATATCAGACGTCATTACGAGAATCAACATGAAAGCCAATACAAGGATTTGAACTGTGAACTTTGAAAAAGTCAAATTAATAAATTACAAGCTTCTTTGACTGCTCAGCAAAACATATTGAAGATGCAAAGTATTTATAATGAATCCGTTGTTCGAGCTACGCTTGCGGCCCGATTATTAAAAATAAAAATTGAATGTGGCCCGTGAGTCTGAAAAGGTTGCCGATTCCTGCTTTAAACAATACTAGTACGAATGCATAAAACTTAACGTTGTCAAGTGCTACTTAAATGCAATTACTTTTCAAAACTTTCAGTGGTGTAATACTGATTTATTATTTCTTAAAATTTACCCCCTTATAAAATGAGCAAACAAAGAACATTATTTTATTTCCTAAATATAAATACAGTAAAGTTTTAACATAATATTTAAGTAACGTCGATTTCTGTTTTCTGATTTTTTTATCATTATAATCAGAAAGTAAAACCATTATTTTATAAAAATTTTAATAATAATAATAATATTAATAATAATAATAATATTATTATTATTATTATTATTATTATTATTATTATTATTATTATTATTATTATTATTATTATTATTATTATTATTATTATGTTACTACAAACTAGGGGACCGCCCAAATATTTTAGGATACTTAGGGTGCCGCGACTAATAAAAGGTTAAGAACCACTGTTGTAGTTCACTTATACTTATTTTGAAAATTCAGATCACTTACTCCTGAAAACATTTATTTTCTAAATAAAAAACTTTCCCCTCTGCAGTCCTCAGTTTTGAGAAAGGATAAAAAAAAACAGAATGCGAGTTTATTTTAAACGCTAGACCAAGTTAAATCAATGGAGAAGAGAGAATTCCCCCTCTTTCGTTCAAAAACCTGAACAGATGTTCTCCACTTCAAGATGACAATTCCGAAAACGATCGCAGATGTCAATTACGAACTCAGAATACTTAAAACTAACAAATTCAACGCTTAAAAATAAAATATACAAATTAACGAATACAATAAACATCACTAGTTTAATGAGACCATGTTGATATTCATAGGTCACATGTTGATAACGGTGTTCTGGAGTTTTAACAGTGCCCACTCACATGCGACACCGTATGGTACGTACTTTAGCGCAGTGATTACAGTACAGACATTATATTTCTCTACTGGTTTCCTTACGTACTTTGCAAGAAATATTCCAATAGTGAACACGTATACATCGGACAATGTCATTCCCCCAGAAAAAACTCTTTCTAGAGACCCTTATTGTCCCATCTGTGAAGTGTGGTTCTGGAACTGGAAATACCTTTCATACTATCGTATTTGATAACTAAATGTATTACCCTATAACGATATTTTCAATAGCATAACGACAACGAGGATGACAGCACGTCAAACAATGATATCTCTTTCTTAATCCAAGTGAACAATTGTAAGGTTAACTGCAGAGGAATATGAGAAATGGTCCGCCAATGCTAAGTAGTTTCTGCCATATTAAAGGTGAGATGTTATTTTTCGGAAATATCTTTCAACTTTTACATTGACAAATGATATCTATTCGAGAATCATTTTTATACGAGATTATCAGGAGAGGGTTAGTTACTAAAACAGCAACTTCTTGAAGAAGAGTAATGCTCAGTGTCTATTCAAATTGAAAGATATTTCTATTAGTTGTTTTATTCAATAATTTATCGTGAAAGATCTCTGTAATGGATTAGATAGCGTACATCTTGCAGCAAGGCAAGATGTATATTATTTAGAGTATTCTCTCTAAACAGATGATTAATGATGACAACGTTAGAAACATTATATTTGGTTTCGATTCATATTCTTATATAATACAGTATTATATGTTAGGGTGAATCTATCACGTCGCACGTTTTCTCTCATCAACTTAATGGTTGATGAGTAGCGACGTTTCTTTATTTCTTTACTAGCAAGTAATATAACAGCTAGTTTCCGGTTGCTTTCCTTGCTCAGACCGAAAAACCAAGTTTACGGGGGAAAACCTCCACCTACGTATGAGACCGGAACTGGAGGTTATATATATATATATATATATATATATATATATATATATATATATATAGGTCGTGTAATGATTATATAAATATCAAATAAAGATTTAATTCCGTGAAAAATGTAATGTACATGAAAGATATAATCCCGAAGCCGGAAGAATGAATTATAATTGAACACTTATTTGATCCCGAATATCATAACAGCCTCTCTCTCTCTCTCTCTCTCTCTCTTAGTAAGCTTTACCGGCGATAGCACTCTCTACTTATCCTACTCCTTTGACAAACCATGTAGTTCCTAGACATCCCTTACATCAACATCATTTGCAACCAGTGCCTTAAACACTGATCTCCGTATCATCCTTCATTGGGGACAAGAATGACCTAGTCACCTTCAGTACCATCGAAACGCAGACCTGCCTTTTCTCTCGCGAAGGATCTCAGCCCACATTCCCTCATCTTCAGTAATACAAGCATCACTCAGACAGGATGAATTTTATCTCCTTGGACCAAACCTGTCTTTGCACTAACTCATGATATCAATAGCTTTCTTAACTTCTAAAAACTTTGCATTGTTTTCTTGTGCATTCACCCAGCTACTAACCCAATATAAATCTCAAATCCTCCCATCCTTAGAATAATGTGCACACATTTAGGGTGGGGCATCTAAAGGCATCTAAAACCGCCTTAAAATTATTGATGCTGTCCAGAGGAGAGCAATTCGGCTCAAAGATAACCCTCTCCTCACAGGCTCACTTCATCCTCTACCTCACAGATGCAATGATTCAGCTCTGGGTCTCTTCTACACGTACTTCCATGGTCACTGCTCCAGTGAACTGGCAAGCATCATTCCTTCACCTGCTGTTCGGCCTGTTAGAACAAGAGTAGCTGCTACCCAAATTCCCTTTACAGTACCACTGCAAACTCATAGAACTTGCTACTCTTACTCATTTATTTCTTCTACTTCTGTCCTCTGGAACAGCCTTCCCTCATGATGTGTTTCCTAATAATTTCAACCTACAGATCTTTAAGAAGAATGTCAATGGGTTTCTGCTTTCTCAATCCTCATTTGCATCTCACACACGGCACTGATGTACTGTAGGTTCTTATACTTCTCGCGTGTGGGATATATAAATAAAAAAGGCAATGAAGAAGCGAATATAAACCAGTGCAGGAGGTCAGATTAATACTTGAATGTGTATAAGAATATTGATAGTGTTTTTAGGAAAAAAAATAAAGAAATTAAATTGATAAATTATTTTTATCCAATTTATTTCAATGTTGTTGTCGTTAGGATTATTTTATGTAATGTAGTTTGCTGTATGTGCTGATATTTAAGAGCCTCCTTAGTTTAGTCTATTTCGATGACGCCGTTTGGTTGGAAATCCCTGGATTCGAAATAGGCAAACTCAGAAGAACATACGCAGTTTACATAAAAAATATACCTTAGACATAAGGATAACCGCCCTATTCTGAAATAACGGTTAAGAAATCCAAGGGTACTTGGAAGGTTATAGACGATTTAGGGCCTACAAAGCCATAAGAAAAGTATTGTAAACGAAATGAACCCTTGCTCCCGGATCACACAATATAATGCATTTTGTAGATTATGGGAATGTAGTCTAAAATATATAAGAAAATTAAATTGAATTTATTAAAAATGTTGATTTATTGAAGACACTATTCATTCGTGTAAAAAATCTTTTCGCTGTTCGATAAGAGGCATACAAGACAAAGAATTAATTGTCTTAAGAATCTTTTTGTCATTGTCTTTGTTAAGTATGCTACGAACGCATTGTGTTCTATTATTAAGAAATGCATTCTGCTTAAACCACTTCATTATCAATCAATATAAGAGATTGAAGAATAAGTTAAGCATTGTTATGTATTGTCGTTCGGATTAGAGAAAGAATTATTTGACTTTCTTCTTGAACAACTACTGGATGTGATCCTTGGGAAACAGTGCAGTAAGAAAATTAACCCAAACAATAGACAAATACAAAAGAAATTAAAGAGGCTTAAGATAAGCGGTAATTCGTTTTGGATTGTGGATGGATTTCGACTAAACTGCTCTCACTTAATAACCGGCTTAAAGGAAAGTGGAAGAATGACAATTACAGTTTTCATCTGAGGCGATTCATTGTTATATACACAAAAGCGAACTTAGAATAGAGGGATCATCAGCTATCTCCACCCACCCACCTCAAAAATGCTCGCTTTCGAATATCGAAAGCCAGATAAGCTTCATGCAGCATTCCAAATATGAGAACAGTAAATTCTAAGGCCAGGAGGATATCGGGGATCGAAGAATTTTACAGGGGAAATGTAACTCCACAAAGGTAGATGAGACTGAGTTAAATGCTTGTTTTACCTACCGATTTGTCTGTTTTGCAGTAGAAAAGCGACGTTTATGAGAGGAAATCAGCTGTGCAACCTTGTATGACGCTGTGAAATGTGTCTTCATATAAAGAGCTCTTATAAAGATTCAGCATTCCTTGTAAACCGGATTCAGGTAAGTCTTTATGGTCAATTGGCCACAGTACTATCCTTTCGACAATGCATCGGAGGCGCATGATCGTATATAAATTTATCGTATAGATTAGTGTGCTCAGTTATAAAACATATTAGTGACTTCAGTAAAACATTTCCAGCACTCACACTTTAATGATAGGAATCTCTTTCAAACAATCATAATTTGCCATGTAAGAAAAACTAAACAAAGTGAAATGTTTCTTTGATCATTTGGAAGAATCTTTTGTTTTTCCATCTCACTATTAGTAATTGAATGAAACCGCTGTAGACTACTATTATCTCGTCGAAATATCTCATATCAAATGAAAAAATCAAAAAGAAATTTGTTTTTCTAGCTATATTACATTTTCCAGCCAGATGGATTATCGACACACACACACACACACACACACACACACACACACACACATGCGCGCGCGCGCATTTATATTATTTATATTGCAGAATAGATCGACATTATAAAAATTGTACACATACTAATATCATTGTAGTTTTACAAAGCCAAATACATTTACATTTCATACAAAGCCATTTACATTTCTCTAAGTCAAGTATTTTTGTAAGTATTTGTGGAAAATCATACAGCCGTATTATGTAAATTCTATTTCTATAAGAATTATATAAAGATAAGATGTTGTGTTATTTACACAATATATAATTAGTTTTGTCAGTTTGTTGTTTATGATCGTTACTTGATCTAGAGAAACTTATCGTTGATGTAGAATCCTTTATATATATATATATATATATATATATATATATATATATATATATATATATATATATATATATATATATATATATATATATATATATATATATATATATATATATATATATATATATATATATATATATATATATATATATATATATAGGAGGCTAAAATTTATGAGCAGTTTGCTCGCCCTGAATGGGCATGCAGATTGTGCATCGCTATAGGAGGCTGATATAGCTTTTGGTCTTCTATATTTGAATATGTTCGTTGCCTCGTATGCTGCAGCTTTCTGAACCAAATCGTTGGGGTGTGTGGACGTCTTTAGGAAAAACTGGATGCTAAGGATTGTAGAAAAGAGAAAATCTAAGGAATATTTGTATCTCTATGAAGTTGATTGTTTCTAACATACCACGGGGTGTTCAGAATCATTCTCAAGCACTTGTTCTGCACTCGTTGTATCTTGATAATGTTAGTATTAGAGGTGTGGCTCCGGGCTGGAGAGGTGATTATAGGACGAATCGTCATCTGATATAGTTGCAATTTGATTCTGTTGTTGAGCTTGCTATTTCTATTAATTAGCGGATAGATCTGAGCTATGGCTTTAGATGCCTTTGCGCACGTAGACTTGATGTGTTGGTTGAAAGATAGTTTTTTGTCGAGAATTACACCCAGGTAATTTATTTCTGTCTGCCAGGGAATTTTAGTATTGAATAGTAACACATCTCCTGCAGGAGACATTGGCATTTTTGAGAAAAGAACGGCTGAGCTTTTCTGGGGGTTGACTTCCAATCTCCATTTGGAGAACCAACCCTCCAGCTTTAGAAGGTTTTCTTGAAGCTTTCTGATAATGAAATGGGGTCTGAGAGATCTGGTTAGTATTGCCGTATCGTCCGCGTACATGGCCAAAATGGAAGACATCGGATTGTGCGGGATGTCTGACATGTATACAAAAAACAGCAATGGAGCCAGTAGAGATCCCTGCGGCACTCCAGCAAAGATATGGCGCTGGGACGATGTAGAACCGTTGATTTTGACTTGTATTGATCTGAAGATATGAATGGATTAGATGAACCATTTGTAGTGAGGTACCGGCTGAGATAAGTTTGTGCAGGAATCCAAAATGCCAGATGTTGTCAAATGCTTTGGATAGGTCTGGAAAACAGCTCCTGTGCACTGGCGCCAGTTGTAGCTGATGGTGATGTATTCGACAAATCTGTGGATTTGTTGGATAGTACTATGGTGTTGCCAAAAACCAAACTGTTCTTTTAGGGAGGATGTTTAGGTCATTTACTGAGGTTTGGAGTCGTGAGAGGGTGACCTTCTCCACAACCTTACCCAGATTGGAGATGAGACTGATTGGACGATAATTTTGCGACAGGTGTGAGTCTTTGCCTGGCTTATGTATAGGAATTATATCAGCCCATTTACAGGTGGAAGGAAAATAGTGAAATCTTAAAATTGCATTTATTATACTGGTCAGGTCAGGTCAGGTGCACTACAGCATTTTGATGCAACAGCTTGCTCACCCTGTTTGTGATGCCGTCTGGTCCAGGAGTTTTATTGTTCTTAAGTTTTTTAATAATATCCATAATCTCAATCCAGGGCCTAGTCCACACAGATGCAGACAAGGCAGAAGCCACACTAAAGAATCTAGAGGAAGAGTGCAGACCTTCTTATAACAACTTAGATTTCAATCACTTGTACAAAATCCACAGACAGGTCAGGCATGCAGTAAATACAACTAGTTGACATAACATAACATAGCATCATTGGCCAGAAGGGTGAAGCAAGATGCTTTTATTCCCCGTTGTCTGATAGGGAAGATGAATTGAAGGAAAAATTTATGAGCTAAGAGCTCGCCCTGGGGGGGGGGGGGCACGGAGATTAGTCATTGTTGCAAGTATTTAGCATGGTTTTTGGCCTCTTGTATTTGAAGAGGTCAGTTTCTTCATAGTTTGCTGCCTGTTTAACTAGATCGTTGGGGTGTGTAGAGATCTTTGAGAAGAATTTTTCTGCTGTAGTTAGTAGGAAGGAGTAGATGTAAGGGATGTTTGTATCTCTATGCAGTTGTACGTTCCTTACAGACCACGGTGCATCCAATATCATGCGCAAACACCTATTTTGCACTCTCTGTAGCCTGAGGATGTCGGTGTTAGATGTGTGGCTCCAGGCTGGAGATGCATGTGTCACCATGGGGCGGATCGTCAGCAGGTAGAGGAGCACTTTGATTCTGGTATTTAATTTGCTTTTTCTATTTATTAGAGGGTAAAGTTGTGCAATGGTTTTAGATGCCTCCGTGCATAAGGCTTTGATGTGTGGGTTGAACGTTAATCTTTTGTCCAGAATTACTCCAAGATATTTTGTTTCTATTTGCCAGGGGATTTTGGTGTTGAATAGATAAAGGTCCCCTCATGAGAGTTACCATTCTTCTGGTGAGAAGTATCGCTACACTCTTTTGGGGATTCACTTGTAATCTCCATTTGGAGAACCATTGTTCTAGTTGTACCAGGTTTTCTTGCAGTTTTTTAGTGACAAGATGTGGTCGTAGAGATCTGGCAAGTACCGCTGTGTTATCCGCATAAAGTGCTAAGATGGATGACATTGGGTTGTGTGGGATGTCTGCCATATATATCGAGAATAAGATCGGTTCCAGTAGGGAACCTTGGGGAACTCCCGCAGAGATCCTTCGCTGACTTGAAACTGTACCATTTATTTTGACTTGTATGTGTCTGTCCTGGAGGTAAGATTTAATTAGGTGGACGATACTTGATGGTATGCCTGCTGAAACGAGTTTGTGTAGTAATCCCAAGTGCTTGTCTGTAGTAATCCCAATATCTTGTCAAAGGCTTTCGCTATGTCAAGGAAGACTGCTCCAGTGTGCTGGTGCCAATTGTAACCGGTGGTGATGTACTCAATTATCCTATGAATTTGTTGAGTAGTACTGGGATGTTATCTAAAGCCAAATTGTTCCTTAGGAATGATATTTAACTCATTTACTGAGGCTTGGGGTTTAGAGAGAATGATTTTTTCGGAAATTTTGCCTAAGTTTGAGATTAGGCTGATGGGTCGATAGCTTTCAGGTAGGTGTGGATCTTTACCTGGTTTATGCACTGGGACCACATCTGCGACTTTCCAATAGCTGGGGAAATAGTTAAATCGGAACATGGCGTTGATTATGGTGGTGAGATATACGACAGCTCTTCGGTGCAGCAGTTTAATTATTCTATTTGATATGCCATCTGGGCCAGGGGCTTTTTTATTCTTTAGAACTTCATAGATTTCCGCTGGTGAGGTGTTTGGAGGTATGTTGTTGCAGGTATCGGTGACTTTCAGTGCATGTCTAATATGGAGGTGGATTTTATAGACATGCTTGAAGTCCAAGTTGTCGTATGTAGGGGCTACACTGTTTTTCTAGGTTTTCTTTGCTATTTCTTCAGCTTTTTCTGCGTCCGTGTGTACTGGTCCCATATCTGACTTGAGTGGGGGAAAGAGATTTGTTTTTGTTTCTGAGATTTCTTAATATGTTCCAGATGGAGTGTTGGCTTCCCATGTTTCGTTCCTGTGAGCTTTAAGTGCGTGCTTCTCTTACTTCATTGTTAAGTTTATTGAGGATCGTTTTGTCCTGAGGTGCACAGGTGTTGTGGTACCTTTTTCTTGCTTTGTTTTTGTTACTAATTAACTCCATGATGTCTTCTGGTAGTCGGTTTGGCTTAAGAGTGGTTTTGGTAGAGGTGTAGAGGTGACAACCTTTATGGCTGTGTTGATTTACTGAGTCAGGCTTTTGACAGCATTTTCAATTTCTTTTATGGAGCTGATGTGAGGGACAGGTCCAATGCGTTCTGATAGTACTTCTGTTAGTTTTTTCCATGAGATAAAGGAGTGAGGAGTAGGCAGCAGTTGTTCTTGCTTTCCCAGCTGGAGCAGGATTGGGTTGTGATCAGATGTCAGCTCGTTTAAAGAGTCTAGGCTACACTGTAACTTAATATTTTGTAATATAGCAATGTCAAGTATGTCGGCTGTGCCATACATACTATGATGTGTTGGTTCTGCAGGGCCTGCCACCACTGCATAATTTGAACTGGAGTAGCTGAAGAGTGTGCAACCGTTTCTGTTTGTGGGTTTACTGTTCCATGCCGGGTGTTTCGCGATTAGATCACCGGCAATGATGACTTGATCTTTATTGCCTAGGACGGTATCTAGATCTGAATATAGTAGATTCTTTGATGGAGGGTTGTAAGCTGCATAAAGTGTTAGTTTCCCAACTGAGGTAGTGGGTACTAGTATTCCTGTGAGCTCTAGATTTTTGGTTGAGGGGCTGGTTACAGTGTGGTGATCGATGTGGTTTTTTATGAAAATGGCGGTGCCTCCTCCTCTGTAGTTTATTCTGTCATTTCTGTGGAGGAGGTATCCTCTAACGTTGGGGTTGTCTGCTGGTCTTAAGTGGGATTCGTTTATTAAGATGATGTTTGGGTTGTATCTTTGTGCAAACTCTTGGAGTTCCAGAATCTTGTTTCTAAGTCCGTTTGCAGTCTTGCAGCATATTTGCAAGAGAGTTTGTAATGACGACTGCTAAATTTGGGTTGTATTGCTCCTGAGTGGTCATTGTTGAACGGACTACATCTGCATAGGACTTTGTCTGCAGATTGAGGTTTGCTTCGATCGGGGCTTCTGGTTGCGGCAGTTAGTTTTATATCGTGTTTTGTCGACCTCTGGAGGGCTGAGGAGTTGGAGCTACTGGTTTTTGTAGATTAGTAGAGTGAGCAGATAGTCTGTTTTTTGGGTGTTGTATACATCCTTTGTAGTTTGCTGGATGCGAGCCCCACAGTTTGCACATTTAGCCGGGGTAGAGTTTGGCTTGGTCCAGGTATATGCGGGGTGGCTCTCCACGCATTTTAAGCACTTGTAGTCTGCTTTACATAATCTCTGGGCATGACCATATTTTCTGCACCTATGGCACTGTCCTGATGAGGTTCTTTTTCTTAGTGGTTCTAGGCTGATTTTTAGCCCACAAATTGAAGTTAGGTAATATATATGTGGCATTGGACGTTTGTCTGCTCTGGTCATTCGGCTGACCTTGATGGGTGGTAGGTCTTGGTAGCAGAGATCGGCGGCTATGTCTTCTGTATGTAAATGCTCTGATACTCCACGGAGAAAAAACTTCAGGCTCCTCTCGGAGTCAAGGGTGAAGGTGTGGTATTGCACACCTTTATTGTCTAGCTCCTTTGTGAGTATGCGGTAGTCCATTATAGTGGCGGGTTGGATTTTGATACCATCGTCTAAATTCTTTGCTGTAGTGTATGCTATCTGTAGACTAGTCATAGTGGCCCTTAGTTCTGACCACCTATTCTTTTCTCTTAAGATAATTGGAGTCAATTTTTCTTTAGTGGAGGCATGAGGGTCAGAGTTGTGTCCGTCTTCCTCCATACCTTCATCTGTGGGTGGTTCTGTCGTCTGTGTTTTGCTTTTTTAACGCGGGTGGGTCTCTCCTTGATCCTGGGGGGGGATTGGAGACCACCAAATCCAATTTTTCCTCTGTATTAGCAGTATCCTCGCTTTCCTCATAATCTCTCGTTGTGGAGTACAGGTTCAAGTATCCTGGCCATTCCACTTCAAATGTTTTTAGCAATTTTTTGAGTAGGATTAGCGCCAGACCTTTGTCTAGTGTTTCTATCAGGGCGTCGGTGTCTATGTCAGTCATAATTTCGTCTAGTAGGTTTTGATTCGGGGTTGGTCAATTACTAAAACTGAGAATTAATAGCGAAACCTTACTTTTCGCTGAGTGAATCTCAATCAAAATGCACTCCTTTGTATCGAATGCAACTGGAAAAGTTTTCCACAGGTTAGCTTTTCTGCGATAGCTAACGTTAAAATCCAATGACGTATTTTCTTTTTCAGAAATCACTACCATTCCTAAATTGCAACTAAATCAGTCTTACCTCTATATATCAATCAAATCGCATATCCGAATTCACTGAATACTTCACTATCGCCATTTTTTCGAATCTCCGTATTCCTACAACTAGTTCTAATAGTTCTAATAAGAACTGGGCGATGGACTGAGTCTTTGATTCTTTATCCCGTCATCTGAATGAAGAAAATCTGTGTGGATGGAGTGTTATTGAGCTAAAAAGCCCGAGTCATGGCTGGGTAACGGCAATAGTCGAGCCTCAGTTAAAACTTCATTGGCTACAGCATTGCCATTTGTTACCCGGGAAGTCCTAAAATGGACATGATCCCTACAACTAGTTGAATCCTTATAAGGACTGGCTTAAAGGGGCGAAGCAAGAATGCTTTTCATCTTCCCCGTTATCTGTAGAGGACAGTGTAGGGATAAGGTGTTATTGAGCTATTAAATTAAAGCTCTCTAATCATGGCAGGGGGGGTAACAGCAATAGCGGAGCCTCAGTTAGAACTTCATTGGCTACAGCATTGCCATCCGTTACCCTCCAAGGGTATTGGATTGAATCAATCAATCATTGGATTGAATGAATCAATCACCGCATCTCACCTATAACTAGTTGAATGTATCCCTACAACAAATTGTAATATCATTATGTTAAAAATATAAAGGTGTTAACCTATTTTAATAAATAATTTCAAAAAATTGTTTATATTAAAGTTATGTTTATATATATTAAATATTTGCTTAATATATATATATATATATTATAAATTAAGTTGAATAATAAAAACAATATAATATATCAATCTCTGAGAAAAAAAGCTTAAACTATGATATTCAAAGGAAAAATGTTCATCCGAACTAAAATAGATAGTTAAATAAATGAACAAGTAAATAATTGCAATTATTTGGACCTATAAATTAAGTTACAATGTAGATTTAGACATTTCTAACAAAATGAACAAATTTTCCAACAGAATTTGTTCGGAATAAAAAAAAAAAAAAACAAGACATTAAGACCAGCAATATCTACCAAAAGCGCAGACTCAGAATCTATAATATTCTAAGTATCAAAATAAACGAAGCGTGAACAATAAGAGAAAGATATAAGAATAGAATCATTGCAGAAAAAATTAAATATCTGAAAAGAACAGCAGGTATACCACACTAGATGAAAAGAGAAATTGAAAGACGTAAACCAAAAATCAATAATGAAAAAAAAAATAGAAGCATACAGAACAAAATGGAAAGAAGATTAAAATGAATGCATGGCATATGATAGAATACCCAGGATGATGAGCTACAAACCTAAAGGTCGTACCGATGTAAAGCTGTGCCCAGCCCGAAAAAGGCCACGTTGCTTAGATTCATGATAGCAAAGAGACGAGGAATAAGACTTTAAAAGAATAAGACTTTAGAAGGATAAAACGAAGAATATGACTTTAGAGGAAGAAAATATCTTCTCCAGTCTAAAGGTTGAAACCGGCTGGATGGCGGCCCTTCTCAATGGGATACTGAGACAATTAATGTCATATCAACGATCCCTTGCAAACTTATGATTTGCTTCATGGTTTATTTGAACCCATTAAACAGTCGTTTGAGAGCCACGGTTTATACATAATGAAAGACGGAGCTGACCGTTGTTATTATAGTTTTGGAATTACGACGACCAAAGTAAATAAGACTATGAGAATGGTGCATAAATGTTTTTTGAATGCGACACTTTTCAGAGTAAAATACTCGTGTTTCCAGGAGAAAAATCTTTGCCGCCTCCATATGAGATTGGTTAACTCATCTTCATGGCATCTTACAAGAGATTCGAACCCACGTTTTTCTTGTCCAATTCATTTCAGCGAGAATCATTTAGAAACCTCGATGACAGCAACAGTTCGTACTAACTGTTGGGGTAACTAATGGGATAGTCTGACCAGAGAAAATATGAGGTTACGAGATTACACATTCATACTACTGTAATAATGACGCAAAGATGAAAGGAAGACTAAGGTTGAGAAGAAATTCTGTACGAAAAGAGACTTCTGTCGAAAAGAGAGGTAATAGCCGTACATGCTTTAATAATGCTTTAGATATATCAAAGCCGTACATGCTTTGATATATCAACACACACACACACACACACACACACACACACACACACACACACACACACACACACACACACACACACACACACACACACACACACACACACACACACATACACAAGAGGCCGCAAAAATTGCTGGTACCGTGTGTGGACAGGAGTTGAAGGTAAAAGTAGAAACGTGACGTGTTTTTTGAAAACTGGAGGTCTTAAAGTACTTGGAACACTTGTGGGTTAGGTGTAAAGGTCAACGTGTTGCCAATGTGCTGATGATTTCATATGAAATATATGAAAATAAGTTTCATATGATGAAATACGTTGGCAAGGAATTATGCTTGGTCTCCGATATTAAAAATGAAGGAAAGTCGATTTAGAATTATGGTAATTGAATCTATTACGGACGATCATATTGCAGTTTAGTTAGTAGGTTTTTTTTTTTTAAAAAAATCAAGATACAGGAGACAGAGAGAGAGAGAGAGAGAGAGAGAGAGAACACAAAATGCATGCTTTATGCATTACCAAAACGTTATTTGTAAAACCCGAACAGCAAAATACTTTCCCCACCTAGGGGACAGAGAGAGAGAGATCTTGGAGGATGGTTAGCAGTGCAAATAAATGCGATCGATTCGAGCAAACAGAGTCTAATCCCGACAAGAGTGAAAAGGATTTAACATTTCCTGGCATGGAATGAATGTTAGAGCACACCAATGTACGAATTAGTTTTTTTTTTTTTTATCGGGGTGAATTATCCTGCGAAGGTAGTTTAGCAAATGTTATCATCTTATTTCCAAAATGTGTTTTGAAGACAACCAATCTTTCTTAATCTATCTAACACTAAATTAGTGAAACCCACCGTACGGAATGTAACAATCGTTTGTAACAAAATGGGATTTGTAAATTGTAAGAGAAAGTGTATCGATGCGTAATTATGAAAAACACGTGAACATGATTGTTAGAAGCCCATCTGCTTAATGTATTTACTACGACTATCATTCAAGTTTCAGACGTGAAGAAATAGTTTCTGCTTCAAATAAAAAACGAAACGATTTTACTTTGGAAGAGAAAAAATGTATAGTTCAAGGAGCTAATCAATGGAAGGACTGTTAAACATGCAATTGAAGATCACAAAAATGGTAAATCAACTGATTTAGCAAATTTTATTAATAAGCCATCTGAGTCGGGCATTGAGAGAGAGAGAGAGAGAGAGATTTAATGATTGCAGGACTTAATCAGAATTGCTTTAGTATTTGTGAAAATCAAAAGGCCCAATGATTCAATTGAGATCTTGTAGAAGAATTGTAAATAGATGATTTTAAAGCAACAAATCAACTGCACAAGGATGACGTCATCCAAGCTGACATTTTGTTGGTTATTCATTATTCTGATTACAAATATAGAATATTTAAATTTATTTTTCGTAATATAGCCAGTGGTGGGATAGGAGGAGGGTTTCAACGGATAGAAATTGCCATCAATAAAAAGAAGGTAAAGATTAATTAATACTACAGCCATTAAATAACAACTGCTATTAATATTTGTTGTTACTACTGCTGTTAATCAAAATTTTTCACACACATAATGTAGATTGTGTAATTATTGAAAATTTCGATCGCATTTTTGAGTATTTATAATTGACGTTCTTTCATTTATTTTATTTTATTTCATAATTGGGCTTCCACTTAGCTGATGAGATTCAAACAGCACGTGCAAAAACATTCACAACAAAAAGATTACTCAGTACTAAATCACTTACTGAAATTCGTATAGGACTGGAAAGGGGCTTGACTCTCATTTAGGGATTCAAGTACTGTAGTTATCTGAGCACCAAAACAACTATACAACTATTGCCCCTACACACACACACTTTCTCTCTCTCTCTCTCTCTCTCTCTCTCCAATATTCTTCACAGAATATTAGACACTTTGAGATATTAAATTTTAGTTTGCATATTCAGATTTATATCACCAAATATAACTTTTAAAATAATTATATTTAATTATAATTATCTGATTCCAATCTTTGAGTTTCTTATTCGGTTTTAAAATAATGTGGGATTTAATATCCCCTTAATTTAAATACATTTTAAAATAATATTTTCTTGGATTAGGAAAGCATTTATTGTGTTTGAAATTAACGAGAAGTAAAAATCAAGTGAGGTGCAATACAAGTATTCAAAATACTATTTGAACCTCGAATTTTCCCATTGCTGGAAATGCGACGTGGATAAGCATTGTTTATACTACCTCCTATTCCATTAAGGAAAGTGTTTCTGTCAAATGAAATATACACGTTATCTATCTCAAATTCACGTAATAGCGAAGATTCATAATTTTTGCATAAACGCTTTTTTTGTTTGTATTTTTCATTAATTAAAGGACAGTCTCTGCAAAACGCTATAAAATATGACATGGAAATCATAAAATAATCATTGGCTGTTTAAAAAAGAATTTAAACAGCCAATGAAAATTATTTTATCTGGTATAAGTAGATATATATATCAGAGAAGAAAAAGATCTGTAGGATCGACAATGAAAGTGAGCATAACACAGAACTGTAGAATTACCAGATAGTAATATTGCTGTGTTGGTTGCGGAAGTTACCCGGATTAGACATTCCTGAAGAAAGAACAGTGAAGGGTTCTCCTGTTGTTTACTTCCATCGTGATACCAATACCATCAGACTTGAGTTTCGTTCTGATAAGCGGTTCAATTGATGTGCTTTCTCGTAGTAGACAGATTTTCAACTATTATAGTTCCTAGCGGTTTCGGGAATCCTAACCTAATACTTCTAATCTTGAATCTTGGGTGCCAATTAAATGAAATAAATCTACTATCATTGCCTCGTGAAAGATCTACGCGGTCATTTGTGTAATGGGATTGTACTTTTTCTGGAGGTGTCCCTGGACCCTCCGTATCTGGTTTGTCAAACATATTTTTTTGAATGTACAAAATGCGAGAATTTAAATGTAAGGACCAACTGCATTCATTATCTTCTTCATATTTTACTCCAGATGGACATTGACATCTTAGAAACTATTCGCAGTGACTTGAATAGAAAACAACACTTCCATTACAATCTGAAGACTCTGTGTGCTGAAGATATTCTTGACCAGTTAGACGAATGGATCAAAAAATAAGTTTGACCAACCTGAGGATCAAATAACGATGCTAAAACCTATCCAGTGTGATCCATCTAGTGTGACATACGACCCATCGTATATCATCAGGAATGCTCTAGCAGCTTCCAGAAGGCACCTACGGACTTGGCCTTAATCCACCTAACAACAACTATCTTAATCTTCCAGGAGAGTGAATAATATCGGATTGACTTTGGAGAAACAGCTCTAAACGTACGAATTTATTGATCAGTTGCTAATCTGTAGCGTTTTCTGTCCTAAATTGTAAAATGTCATTAAAGGAATTTGTCGGTCTTGATTTGTATGACAATACTGTTGAAAATAGTAAATTTTCGATAAACCTATCGAAGTAAACTTGTGTAAACATTTGTAAGCATATCAAGTCCTGAGTAAGAAACTTTAGTGGTCAAATAATCAGTTTATTCTGCTTTATGGACCATGGCTGGTACTTTAATTCAAGTCTTGTCAGGTCTTCAGTAAGAACTATAGCGATCTCACAGTAAGTCATCTAATCACTGCAAGATATTCACAAACTTCAATGCCAAAAGAGGATTCAATTCCACGGTTTTTGGTTTGGATAGCGCAGATAGCTTTGATTAGCGAAACAGGTAGGCTAACCATTAATAAACAATAACACTTCGTGTGCACTGGTTCCGATAATGTGAAACAGGTCTAGGAGATCAGTATAACCTTTATCACGACTTGTTTATACTCTCAAAGATCAGTTATTAATTGTTGGACTTAAACCTTTTTTCAGGAAATGTTTAATATTATTGGATAAAAGAAAAAGGTGATATTTAATTTACAATGAGTGATAGATTTTTCTAGAGTATTAGATGGACACTTGACACAATTAGATTGATTGGAATTATCGATACGGAACAGGAAAATAGACGCAGCAGTATTTTAGCCGAAAAAATATCTGTGCGTTTTTGTCATCTTGAAGATGACTTCTGATGTTAACAAATTAGTCTTCTACAGTTTTATTATAAAATAAAGTTTTTATTTTATTTTAACATGGGCTCCCTATGTATACCACTTCAGATAATTTAATCTTGCCGACTTCTTTTCGGCACTCGGAAGCATTTAATCTACGAATTAACTATATACACAATTTCTATGACTTTGTTTTTATTAAATGTGTGTACCACATTTAATATGTGTATTAATATTGCACATATTAAATGTACAATATTAAATGTGTGCCACATGTAATAAAATAAAATAAAATAAAATAATAAAAATAAATAAAAATAAATAAAAATACATGGTACTTTTGACAATGCGATGTAACAGATCTCTAATCCTGATTGCATCCTCTTCTCATCCTATGTTCCCTGGCGAATTTCACCAGATTTTCTGGATTTAAAAAACTGTGAAACCGGATGAGGGAGAAAACTGTTATCTTCGTAGTGCTCTTGAAAAATTCTCTGTCAGAGAAGAGCGCAAATCTCGCATACCAAGAACGGTCTTATAGCATTAGTTGCCTCTTCGTAATATTTTGTATAAAATTTAAATAATAAAATGTTGTTGAAAACAAATTAAAACAGATTTCATCAATTTGAAATCTGCTTTAATTCCAACCTCTAATTAGGTTCATAATTTTTCATTTCACGTACTAAATTTAAAATTGTTGCGAACAAGGTGCACTAAAAAGAGAAAAGAGAATATTAAATTTAAAATTAAATTTATAGATGGAAGACAAGGATAGAACAGAAGATAAATGAGTAAATAAAGAAAAGGGAATAATGATGATGATGATGCTTAAGTGTTAATGTATAAAGTTAGCTTGTTAAAATAACATACATATAACTAAAGATTAACCGCAAGTATGGCGTCTGTGATTCTGTTTTTTACCATTCTACTGAAGCCAAATAACCATTTAGTCGTTGAAATCTAACATATAATTTGCTCAGGTTTTGTCTATTTCTAAATCGGTGTTTGGCGTTCATTGTGAGAGTATCATCTTTCGGTTTCATTTTTAAATGAAGCATGCGTATTACTAGACTTACCTTGGCGAAATTTTTTTTTCCTATGACAAACTGCATCCATATTTGAAAAAATAAAGTTAAATGAAGGACCAAATAAAAAATTTGAAAACTTTATAACAATACTCTAAACAGGTGTCTATAAAACAGCATTTAGTATACCATTTATGAATATATGATTTTTAGGATAGTGATGTTTTTTTCTACTTTAATGTAAAAGTAGAATAAAACATTATAAAATGCATTTTTTCCTTTTAGGCTTGGGCCGACGCCTGACCTTCGAATTGGGACTCTTTATCGACCGATGCATAAATGTTATTCTTTTTTTAAGGATTGATTAATTTTTTTTTTCTCCCATTTGCTACTGTCGAATTGTAAAAACATTCATGATTCTAAAACAATGTATTGTTAGTGGGAATGCAGTAAACACGTTTAAAATCACAACAAAAGTTGCTTTTTTTCTTCATTTTCAAAACTGTGTCTAGACTGAACTAATGAAAATAACAGAATAGGACACATTTTTCTTCATAGCCATCTATCAGGATAAGATGAGTTAAAAATTTCAATTTTTTTGTCCTCCACATAACTTTTTTGAAATTTCAAAGTCATCCATTTTTATTATTTATCTTTTATTATCATTATTACTTTATTTTATTTGCATAATTCCATGAAAATTTTTCATAGACGAAAGTATTCAATGATGGTGATTTAGGCATACATATACAGCTACATAAAACAACCAAAAACAAGAATTGTGGATTTAAACTAGGACTTGCAGGGAAAACGTAAATTTATCTTTATTTTTCTTTTTATTTTAGCACTAGTGCGTATATGTTCGGAGCCTATTTTGTTGGTTTTGTGATCAATCTGGAAAAGCTTCTATTGCCTTTATGTTTTTATTTATATTTTTAAGTGTTAGAAATCCTACATCTGAAATCTAGCCTACTGTTAAAAAATACGTGATTCCAATATCAGCCTAAATGAAATTATTTTTGTTTCAGGATTATTTCCATTCGTAACAATAAAAATGCATCAATGAAGCAGATGTAAACATGATTCACAAAAATATAACACAATTTATTAACCATTTTTTAAATCAGTTCAAATGGGTCAGCTACACAATTACAGTACATCGACTGATGTACAGAAAGAACTTCTATATTTGCAAGAGGAACATGAAAACTCCCAGACAGACCAAAATATCATCATCCGAATTGTGGATCTCTACAACAAATGAAAGAAAGAAATGAGTTTAGATTTCGGTGACACAGAGGTACAAAATATGTTTTATTCCCTAGATAAGGTGTGCTTTTAGAAGAATATTGAAGACACGCAACTTACGGGGGATATTGTGATGTGTTTGTACCAGTGTGATCGTTTTGATGGAATTGTGATGAAATCAGGAAATGTTGTATCCTGGAGAAATTCTTTCATTGAAGGAATTGCCTGGAAATGACATTCCTGAGAATCACGTGGTGGAAGAATCTCCTGTTGCTTATTTCCATCGTGCTGCTAATGCAAACAGGGTGGAGTTTGATTCTGATATGCATTTCATTGATGGACCACATCAATGAATCTTATACCAATAAGATTTTCAACTATATAGCGAGTTTAGGTTTTTGGTCTCTCCCATCACAACCTGAAGACTATCTATGTTCAAGCATTTCTTTCATCATCGGTATCTATTGATCCAACTGGTGAGAACATCTTTAGCAAAGACAAAAGCGCTTGCACAACAGTTGGCAGCTTCCGGAAGGCATCTACAGAGGTGGCTTTCCTGTATCTAACTGTACATACCATGATCTTTTAAAAGAATGGGCAGTACCAGTTCCGGTATGGCAATTAATTCCGTGCTAGATAACAAATACTGAGTACTCATATGTTTTCAACATTCAGATCTCTGTTTACAGTCAAACATTGTATGATAATCAGTAACGAAAAGTGTAATTGTGTAATTTTAAAATATCCTTTTCTTTTTAATCAAATTCCTTCCGTAAAACCACGTAAGGTATTTTTAGTACTTCAGGTTACTAAGGTAAATATAATCGGAAACATTGATTTATAGACCATAATAAGCCAATTCAGGCCTCCAAGAAAGGTTAATCCAAGGGAGGAAAGTCATCGAACAGCGCCAACTTTATATTTCTTAATTGTTGATCTTACCTTACAACCACCAAACCTTTCTAGATTTTTTTTTTACTTAAACATTCTGAAGTGATAACTGCGGTTCGTATTGACTATCCTTTTCTCTGTTGTGTGGCTTAAGGTGAACAGTAGAGCTTCTTTTGATGAACATAAAACTTGTTGAGATATTCTTTAAGCATCCTTTTCTTGCAGGGTTCATTTTTTTACTATAGAATGCAATTTCGTTAAAAATACTCACAAAAATCTATTTTTGCGGTTTTTCGGCATTGAAAAGCAATTGGATCATGTCTGAAAATGAATTTTATCTTGACGAGACTGATTATTCTTTATCCATTTCTCAAACAGCTATAAAATAAACACAGCTTTATTGTTATTATTATTATTATTATTATTATTATTATTATTATTATTATTATTATTATTATTACAATGTTGAATGCAGGAAGTTAAAAAGAAAGAATTAAATTTGAACAAAGACAAAACAAAAATATTGTGCAATAAATGCATTACCACAAAAAAGCTGGTACAAATGGAACAGTAAATTGATATTATTGCAGCCATTTCACCCGGTGAGGTGAAATGGCTGCAATAATATGATGCTCCCAAGCACAGTAGCACTGGCTTGGGAGCATCATATTCCTCTTGTTTATACCGTCTACAAACACGTGACTTGTTACAAGATGCATGATGCATCTTGCCCATGGGGGGGGTGTCCCACTAAGCATTCAACTTGGTTGAATTGGTGGAACAGCCTAGGAAAACACCGTGAATAACTCAAAGGAAACGTCCCAATCTGCCTTAAAAGGAAAACAAAATCCATAGCTGTCTACTTCCAGTCATGGCATATGGAAGTGAAACGTGAACTTTGACTAAAAAATTAACCAAGGTGAGGATTCCTCAGAGGGAAACGGAAAGATCATTACTCGGTATTACCATTCTAGATAGAAAGCACAAATCTTGCGTCAGAGCTCAGACAAGGGTGAGAGACATTATAACAGCCATGAAGATTCAAAGGCCAGGTCATATTGCAAGAGCATCAAAATGGACAAAGTTAATATCAGAAAGGTATCTTAGAGATGGGAAGAGAGCTACACGAAATGCAAAGAGACGGTTGGAGGATAAAATTAAAGAGATGGCAGGGATTCAGTAGCCTTCGTCTAGCAATGGACAGAAAACTGCTACTGCTGCTGATGATGATATTGATGATGAAGATGGTATATACAATTGTCGGAGATTTAATAGTGTCGTACCCTAGCAGGAAGTACTGAGATCATAGTCGAGACTTCCTGATGATGGAACTTCTGGCGATAGATTCATTACCTAATAATATATAGAAAAGCTGCCAGTTTAACAAAAATCAGTCCACACTGCACTGGACAGTATATTCATATGGTTGAAGTCCAGTTTTCTTTGGTAATCATGTGAACAGTATTGTTAGACAGAATCTCATATAAACAAAGAAACAAATATAGGAATCTGAATGTTGAAGCACTACAGATATTGCTTAGTGGTGTTCCAACAATATTTCAAGATATATACTCTGTGTGTGTGTGTGTGTGTGTGTGTGTGTGTGTGTGTGTGTGTGTGTGTGTGTGTGTGTGTGTGTGTGTGTGTGTGTGTGTGTGTGTGTGTGTGTGTGTGCGCGTGCGTGCGTGCGTGTATATATATTATATATATTTTTTGTTTTTCAGAAATACGCATAATTCTGTTATTCCTAATTGACTTTTGGAAATTGGTGTGCAGCCGATTATCAGTAATTCTCACCAGCAGTTAAGCTCACCAATCTTTTGATAACTTTAAAGGCATCACACACACACACACACACACACACACACACACACACACACACACACACACACACACACACACACACACACACACACACACACACACACACACACACACACACACACACACACACACACACACACACACACACACACACACACACACACACACACACAGAGAGAGAGAGAGAGAGAGAGAAGCATAAAAAATAGTGACCATCTCGCAACCCTGAACTCGTATTATTGTCTAAAGCCAGGGAAGGTCTTATGCAGGTTGAAACGATTGTACCCAGTTAAGTACCTAAAAATATAAAATTGAAAATTTTGCACAAATTTAGAGGACAATACTGAATAAAAAAGCAAAAAAGGTCTTTATAATTATTTTTAATCAAATTGAATGAATTAATTTTTTTTATTTTCAATATTGTTTAATAGCATATACTCGTAAGCGGACTTCGATAAGTGCGAATATAAATTAGTCGAATGAATTTTATTTTTTCCATTTCAGATAGTGTTGATCTGTTTTTGCGACTGTCCATACCCCTTTAACCATGTTTCCAGTACTTAAAGGTTGCTTAATGTGTTTGAATTGCAAGGACTCTTTATGTTTATGAGGTGTTTGCAGCTTTCTGCTATTAGCACTGATTTTCAACAGAATAGGAGTAGCGCTTCTGCATGCCAAATCCCGTGAAGATTTAGATTAATTTTCTCTTGATGATTGTCCATAATTCCTTTCATCTTCTCTTTTGTCTGTGTAGAATGTAGAATTTGTAACTGATAATATCACACTCAAAAACTTTCGTGTCCTTTATAGAAGCTTTCATCGCTATCACCATGAAAGGTTCTAAGAGGTACTTTAGCGCCCACGACCTTTCAAGTATCCTCGGTTTTCGGAACCGTAATTGGAGGATAAGGTGGTTAGAAAAACGCTTATAAGAATACTGCTTGGAAAGAAATCAATGGATCCCCCTATGGGCAAAATGCATCATCATCTTGTAACGTGTCACGTGTTTGTTGCCGGTATATATAAGAGGAATATGATGCTCCCAAGCCAGTGCAACTGTGTCCGGGTGAAATGGCTGCAAGAAGAGAACTGGCAGAGTTTCAAAGAGGTATTATTGTGATAGGATGCCATGTTGCCAGCATATCTGTTCGCAAATTGTTGATAAAAACAAATCAACAATCAGTGATACCATGCTGATATGGAAGCGCATGAACACAACTGCAAGTACTATCCGCAGTGGACGACTCACCACACTCACCTAACCTGATCGTAGGGTGCTACGAAGGATAATATATAAAATCCGCCATTCATTGGCTGACACCTTGAATGTGTAATATCAACTGGAGCACGAAACAGCACAAAAACATTCAGAACGGAGGCTCACAACGTGTCATTTCATGGTAGGACCGCAATATGCAAGTCTCACATTTTCCGAACCAACATGCAGTTTCAGTGGCTTAAAGAGCGTTTACAGTGGAAAGTGGAAGCTTGGATAGCTATGTTGTGGAGCGACGAATCGCGCTATACCGTCTCCCGTGCAGATGGACGGGTGTGACTGCAGCAGATGCCCGGTGAACTTCTCTGACCGGAGTGCATCACCCTAAACTATGAAATTCAGAGGTGGCGGCGTCCTATTTTTCCTGGGTTGGACTCGGACAACTGTTTGTGGTGCCACGAATATCTTTCAGCAAGATAAAGCACCATGCCATAAAGCTGCCGCTATAATTGTGTGTGGTTTGTGTACATGAACATCAATACACTTTCCACAAATAAGCTCATGGAAATGATGCATGCCCTGTAACTTGAATGTGTTCTGCTAGCAGGTTGTGGGACGAACAACACGAGTTTCCTTGAGGAAATCCCTGCTATCACCGTATGGGACAGGCTAACTCACCTCCAGTCGAATAGAAAGTTTGTTCAGGATTAAAACATCAGTGTTTGTTAGGATGTTACTGAGCAGGGAATGTTTCAAAAGGAGTGCTTATTTCTTATATTATTTTAAGATTAACGTTTTAAAAGTTTGTTCAAGATGTTTGTAGACATGTTTTCAGTCTGAAAAAACTTATAGTTAATATTTTTGGGAGTGAATATGTCAATATTTTTGCTATAGATTTAAGATGGCGATGGTGAAAGACGTGCATTTCTGAAGACTATTTACATTAGATTCAGATGGAATTTCTTGATCAGAACAATATCCTCTTTCCCTTATATAATTGTTTATATAATGTAATTGATTAGAAATAAAACATTTCATCAAAAACTAGAGACCACAGATATAAGTACGGAGAAAGATTATTCCAGTAAACAGATGGTATCAATGGCAATATCACATTACAAATGAGGAAACTAGGAAAGAACCTGCCATTGTTAGGAACTTAGGAATGAATATTATTAATCTTGTTAATGATATTTTTACTAATTGAATGAATATTTTCAGGGCAAGATTTGCGAAATATCATTTCGCAACTAAATCACCTTGAGAATTAAGTCTGCACAAATACCAAGAAGCAGCACTGAAAAATGAGTTCACAAGCCACTGTATATTAGCAATGAGAACAAGAAATCAAAAATAACCATAAATGCCAGTCAAAATATACAATCAAATACAATACCTTTTTTTTTTAATTTCTCATCACAACTTAAATGGATTGTTTACCGAATTACGAGACTCAATCGGTGAGTGTAAAGAAATAACTTTATTTAGTTGTCGAAGAACTTTGAAATTCCCAGATCGATCAACAACTCATCTCCGAATCCTATAACCAAAAAAATTGATCATTTAGAATTCTTTGTAGATAAAGAAATATTGTACCCCAGAGAGATCCGTCTGTTTTGGAAGCTACCAGGATTAGATTTCGGAAGAGAGAGAGAGAGAGAGAGAGAGAGATATTAAGGAGTTTCATGTTGCTTATTTCCATCGCTGGAATTTTAATCCGGTGAGCAATTTAAATGTTACGGTATTCATGTTATCTGTTACAGCAGGAAGACTTACCAGAGAAGAGTCATTTCGGTTTCCCTAATCCCGACTTAGTGCTTTTAATCCGGAGACTTGGATGTCAATTAAATATAAACAAATCTGTTCGTCCTTCTGATATTCAGGCACTCGGAGAGATGTCATTCAAGAAATTCAGTCATTCTTCGAGGCATTGTAAGAATAATTATATACTGGATTTCTAGGTTTTAACTGTACTGATGGTAATGATACTTTAATCAAACATGCCAAGTGAATTGCTTCGTATTTTCTTCCAGATGGAGAGAGAGAGAGAGAGAGAGAGAGAGAGAGAGAGAGAGAGAGAGAGAGAGAGAGAGAGAGAGAGAGAATCTTAGAATCTGTCTGTGATGACAAATTCCGATTTTGCCTTTTTTTTCTGAAGACATTCTTAACAAGTTGGATGAATGGATACTCGAAATCAAGCAAAGATGCCTGAATCTATCCAGAGTCAGTCTGTGCAGATGTATCATCAAACGTGTCTTGAATGACAGCTTCCAGAAGACATCTACAAACTTGGCTTTTCTTCGCGTCCCTGCAGATATCTTGATAAAAAAAAGTGGCTCTGATTTAAGTAATTCAAGACGAAGTAGCTGATCATTCAGTTTTCTATCATCAACTCTTTGATAAATTATTGAAAATTGGAAATGCCCTAGTATCACTCTTTGTTCTTATTTCTATGCTACTCCCATCCTCAAAAGTATGTTATACACTATTATCTATTTATATAATGGTGTACTAACAGACAATCTTGAAACTTTGCTCTAGCAACCATAAACATTGAACTTGTTTTCCTAGGGACAAAACGCCTCCACGAAGCTGAGCTATGATCTCATATCTGACAATGATTTTTTTTCTTCTCCAGATTCACTCAAATGTCCATCCCCAACCTATTACTTGACAGAAGTAGCAAAGTCTATGAGGTCAGCGTATTATATCAATGTATTGTGCTTATGTTTTTCTAACCATTTTGCCTATATTGAGAAATCAAAGCAAAAACGTTTTTCGAACCTTCTTCCATTTGATTGGAATTCCGAGCTACCTTTGGTTTCATTCAAATTCTAATCCAGAATGCTACCCATTCCCTTTATGAGGGATACTTCTTCCATACCAAAGGGTTTCTGATACCGAGTAAGCAATGAAGACTTCCAACGAATAGGGAGGCACATTATTATTCAGAATTAAAATTCTAGTCCCCGGAATTGAATATCAATCTGAAACCTTATCCTGGATAACAGGATTGCTTGTAATGATATCTTTATATTTCAAACAATAGCTCTTGATCCCCATTTACTGCTTTGTATAATTTTGGACTGAAATGCTTAGTTTTGTTGGATGAACAGTAACTTATGAAGCAATGGACTTAATCATCTTTTTAATGATTTAGCTAAATGCTTTGACAATCCTAGGTAGGAGAGTCAACATTGGTTTCAATGCAGTGTACTCTTTTTGTATTTTGGATGCCGTATAAACGAATAATTAGCGAATATAGAGAACGTAGCAATATTCTTCTCTCTCTTGCGAATTCTTCTGTTATTATGAGCAGATTATTGGGGGTTCTCGCATAGGATCCGTTCCCAGTTTTCCTAATCAATTAATTGAATCGTTGTATAATCACAGCCCATTGCATCAATAATCACTATGGAATTCCCTTTATTTTCTAAAAGAATTACTTAGTGCTGACTTTTAAAACTTTTCAGGACTCTTCATGCTCCAGACGTTGCATTTTCCTTCGCCCAGTTTATTATAAGTAACCACTCAAAACGTAATTAGTTAGCCAGTCATGTCTGTAAATCACTTACATTAGTATACCTGCATTGCGGAATAGAAAACTTACTCTTATATAAGAAGGCGCATCAATAATACAGTCTTAAGGATGATTTACATTTTCTTATTTTTCTTCTAAAGAATGGATGAGTTACTAACAGATGTTAACAAGAAACTTCCTGCTTCACTTGGAGAAAGCATATTTTAGGTTACCTTTCAGGACATGAAAGGAGATAAAAATTACAGTACGATACCATTGAAATCACGAATTCCTATGGTATCCCTTATAAATACTTCTTAGATGATTATTTTCGTCCTTAATAAATCGCAGCTTTTGAGTGTGCACGGTTTCGTATCTCCCAACTTCTACATTAATGCTGGCATACAGTAAGTCTTAGAGATTTATTCGCTCCTCGAACTTAATTTATATAAATTTCTAAAGCATTTTCTCTTTTTACACGTAGCTGCCATTGAATTATAAACCTTTATGCAGGTGTAGGTAAACGCCATTTGCAGCGTATATGCAAAATACTTGATCACGTGTTCATCACGTGTTCTAGGGCTATATAAGAATGCTGCTGGTCGGGAATCATCAATAGTGTTGATCGCTAGAGGGAAAACAAAGCATCTTTCGGAGTTCGATAAAGGGCTTATTGTGGGTGCTCTTCTGGCTGGATTACTATTTTGAAAACAGCAGAACTAACTGGTTACTCAAAAGGTGAGATATTTCGAGTGCTTAATCAGTGGGAAAATAACCCACATTGCTCGTCCAAGAGTTGTAACTGGTCCAAAGACAATCTGTCAGGAATGAAATCGTCATCATCTGAGAAGGCTTGCACAAACAAACAGAACTTCCTGTATGCCGCAGTTGATAGAAGCATTTCATGAAGGCCGTTCCTATTCATATCGCACTGAACTATGCGCATGGATTTGAAGAGGATCGGTTATTGGCAGTCCCATGCCTATACGGAAACCACTGATATCTGCGAAGAGTCGGAATTTAGTCTATAGAATTGTTTCATGGACTACAATGCTACTGTGCAGGCAAGAATTATTCAGAGAGCATGAGAGCCACTCACCATCTTCCCTGGCTATTACAAAGCCCCGATCTGAACCCAGTGAAAATGTATGGGCTATATTAGAAAAACAGATCCGGGAGCAAACTCCTCTTCCGTGAAATCTGAGCCAAATAGAGGACGATCTGGCGAATCCCTGGTATATTGTAGACGTCGACGAAATCCAGCACCTTGTGGAATCAAAGCCAAACCGTATGTGTATGTGCTGTAATTCGGGCTAAAGGAGATCGAACATGGTATTAAATAAAAGTTTCTAATTCAGTGGCCGGTATGTGTATCTTCCCTAAGTACGACTGTCCTAGCAACACCAAAATGCATCTCACTTATTAATAAAAATCCTGACTGCTACAACAATATTTTTAGTTTTGTGATTTATTATCTGTTTGTACATAATAGGAGATAAACTATAAAAAAATATGGACGTTTTGCCTGTAGTAATAAAAAACTTATTAAATTCCAGTATTTCCGATATCATCATGATGCTTTCAGTTAAGGAAAGTATCATTCACACACCAGATTTCCGATATGGGGTTAAATTCAGCGTCCAGGATCCTTAATTAACTTTGCCGTACCATCAAATTACCAATGCTTGACCATGAATAATCCATTGATAAGATTTACGCATAAACTTATTTATATTTATTTATTTATTCAATTTTGAGTTAAAAAAGCTTGCGTTTCAGGCGACAGAAGGGGAATATTTAGTTCGACTCTTTTGAAAATGACTGCGACACGAAAATATTAAAATGAAAATAAATGAATATAATGTGTTCTGCAACCTGCTAATTAAATATAATAATAAACATTTTTGAAAGGGTTAAATTCGGAGTAAATACAGAAACAAAGCAAATATATTAAAAGGAACCATGATAACTAAGGACGTTGATATACAGTGGAGTCAAATGAGACCTAATGGCGCATAAGCAAGTATTATAATTTTGGTTTCATCAATCTATGACTTGATTGCTAGATTTCTTAGCACAAAAGATAATAGAATTTACAAGTGTAAATAGTTAATACAACATGTTGTTCCTGCAAAAATATCAGTGCATTGAATTACATGAACCATCAAGAAACGTGTGCAACTTATGTCAAAACAATCTTATATTAATAGCGAATTCATATACTAAAAGGTGTGAGAATAATAATAATAAAAAATGAAAAACAATTTTCAAAGAAAATCAATAAATTTATATATATTTATAAAATACAACAATATTATAACATTCCCCTTCTGTCGACTGAAACGCAAGCTTTTTTAACTCCAAAAAATGAATAAATAAATAAATATAAATAAGTTATGCGTAAATATTATCAATGGATTATCCGTGGTAATTTCATTGGTAATTTGATGGTACGGCAAAGTTAATTAAGGATCCTGGGCTCTGAATTTAAACCCATTTTAAAAATTAAAATATATATAAATTTATCTGGTTAATATGAAGTGTTCATGCAAAACTAGGTCACTATTTCAGATTAAAATGAAATACTAGAGTCTAGTAACTAAACTCTTCGCATATTAGAGGTACTGATCATTTCTTTACTAAGATAAAAATTAAGATTATCACAGGCTACAATTAATGAGAGTGAAAAAAAATATAAATTTACTATTATAAAAGCCGTTTATTAACTGAAGCAAATTATAAATTGGCTACGTAAGGAGGAATTATAAAAATCCAAAATATCTTTTGTTGCATGAAATCCTCTGAATAATATTATTAAATAAGAAAAAATAAAAATTGCATTAATAAGAATCAAAAACTTGTTACTCAGAAAAGTAGAGGATTAAATTAAAAATATAGCCAAAACAAAAGCAAAACTTTCTTATTCAGAAAAATATTTCTGTCGTTAATTTCTGAATATATATATATGAGATGCGATTCTAGACATTATTGAAACATAAACATTTTAAAAGTACTTGAACAGAAACCAACGCGGATACTGTGATACTCTTCTTTCAATGGCATTTCATATATCTAAAAGCAGTGAACCTTTTCTCCTAGCAATGCGGATGAGCCAAGGATGAGATAAAATGTTTTTTTTTTTTTTTTTGAGAGAGAGACTATGCGGACAGGATGTTATTTTTCTATTCTATTTTCAGGACAATTCATTGCCAAAAAATCGAAATAAGATATGATTAAGCAGTGCATTCAAACGTTTCTAAACTCGATCTAGTCCGGCAACTTTTTTTTCATAATCACCATAGTGCATTGATTTTTTATGGTTTTAGATTTTAATATATTTTTATTAAAATATCTCGAAATCAAGGAAAAACTAATACTAGGCTGTAAATAAAACCTTTGAATGACTTTATACAGTTGGCCATATACATTTACGGTATTTGATCAATAAATGTCTGGGGAAAATAAGTTCAATTTTAAAGAGAGAAACAGAAAGATATGCTATCATTCAAAGGACATTTTGAGGAATGCCAGGATATCAACGACACTTCAAGTGACGAAAGATTGAAAGAAGACCTAAGAAGTAAATTTACACTTCTGTGGATATAAATTGAAGAGAAGATACACGCGACACATGGAGAAGACGTGGATCTACCAGAATAACGAGAAAGAGAAGGAGTTTAGATGAGAACAATTTATGTAGTAAGATGATGAAAGACTAGTGGAGAACGAAAATCTGTAAAACCGAAATACTTCTTTCCTTGCTTAAATATGAGAAGAAACTCTTGCTGTAAGAGAATAATATTCGACTGTCGTTTTCTATCATTCACCAGCAGCAACACAAAACAATTAGTGTAATTTTAACTGTTTAGTTGTCCCAGTTACTACGATAAGAGGTTAAATTTAAAAAAAAAGGCCACACCATGTTATTAATGTTGCCTTTATAAATGGATGGGATGATACTAAGTTTAGATAATGCCGTCTTGTTAACAGTCTTAACGAAACGTCTAAGATGAGGATGGAATGCATATCCTAATTTGTCACCCCCATACTACATGTTCCCAACCATCTCCTGTCCGAACTCCAGGAGTTCTGCATAACAATAGTGAAAACTGAGTGGCTTATAATAATATCGTTGAGTGCTTTTCAGAGTCTACTCCAACATTCATCATTTCTATAAGTTGGTAATAATTAGAACGGGGGGGGAAGAATAAGAAGAGTTTCCCCAACCAAGTGAAAAACAAAACTAAACGAAAGCATTTTCACTAAGACATAAATTAGTTACCTCAAATAAAATTTCTGTGATAAACTTTCTGTCCTTTTCTAAAGGGTAGAAATTTTCTAAAGCATAAAGTAATAAACGCAAATCACTATAACCATTTAATAATTATTGTGCCATCAAAATATTGGGAAATTGCGGAACACTAGACAGGTATCCTTACCAAGAAAACAGTGTTTTTGTTTACCACATACGAGTAGTTTGCGAAATAGTGAAGAGTCTGCCAGCGATAAGAAAGCGAACACTGAAAGATGGCTTAGAACTTCTAATAACCACTGCGACTCTAAAATTACACCACCTACTCAAAATATAGAGGACCAGATTGACAACATAATGCAATCTCTTCCACCCTGCATTGGAATCAACTAGTTAATTATTCAGACTTTTCTCCAACTCTTCTAGAAGCACCGACAAGTTTTTACATTTATATTCTTGATACGTTTATATTCATTTTATATTCGTGCAGTAATATAAAATGTGCAGAAATGATACAACTACTATCACATAGCAATCTAGTTGAAACCACTGAATTGGATAATCAGAGGGGAAAGAGGAAATCCCCGAACACTTACATCACCCAGAAGTATTCATTTTAAACCAAGAAAATGTTTCACTAAATCATAAATAAAAATAAATCTGTTCACCTTCCAGTAATTATGCAAGTTAAAAAGTTTTTAAAAACGACATAATTTGATTTTTAAAAACCACATGATTTGAGTTAAAGTTTAGACACATTAACTGCCCAATCCAAGCATGAATTATAAAGATAATTCATGCTTGGATTGGGCAGTTAATGTGTCTACACTTATTCCTTTAATGTGCCTACATTCATTTCTTCAGTCTTTAGGAATTCGGATGTTTACATAGGATAAAAGATAATGCATCAACTCGCTATAACGAGAAAGAGAAAAACATACGTATTGCTTACAGTTTTAAATTCAAACGAAAATCCTAAACATTCAGTGATCCTAGTAACACTATTTAATCCAACGAAATGAATTAAAATATTTGTGGATAAAACAGTTAATAAGGGAACAGTTGGAAATAGCATCATATCCAATTTATTCTTCACGCAATTTATAGATAAATTCGCAAATTCAAAGTAAACTGACGTAACGGAAGCACTTGCTTCCCTTTATGTCAGTTCACTTTGAATGTGCTCTCAAAGAGCACATTCAATAATGTGCTTAATTCAATAACTGAATCAATGTGACATGAAAAAAAAGCGTTGTGATATCAAAGCGATAAAGAAATGAAGTTTAATATTTATAAGAAATAATGGAAAGGATTTATAGCGAATAAATACAACTAACAACTAACAGTATCATCCAACCTATTGTGGATTTGCAGAACATGGAAGCTGAAACGAGTATAGATTTCGATGAATCCGAAGTCGAAAATTTGATTTACACTCCAGCCAAAGTGTGCTTTCGGAAGAATACTGACGAGATGAAGTTCGCTGGGGACATTCTAATGCGTCTGTAGTGATCGTGTACAAAGATTTCTAACACAGGTAATATGTGTTATCGTTCACATATATAGTTCCGTTGTGGTCGTTGCCTGGAAAGGACATCCCACCAAGCAGATAGCAGTGCATGATTCTCCTGTGGCATTTTCCCTTAATGCTAATGGAAGCAGACTGCGGTTTGATTTTCTGATAAACATTTCACTGATGTTACAGATTTCAGCAGAAAAACTGTAGAGTGTAATACTGCATCCTGTGAAGGAGATCTTTTTTATTGCCTACTGATTTTGAGGCACAGGCATCGCTTAAATGGAAATAAATTACTCGTTATTCGAACTACAACAGCTTTCATGGTCATCTGCATGACGAACTTACTATTTTCTTGTAGTACCTGGAGCGCGCAAGAAGCACTGAGGAGGATCTGTTGATGTATACCTCAGGAAAATGGAAATGGAAATCTTAGAAACAGCCCGAAGCAACTCAAATAGATTTCCCCTCTGTAATATCCAGCCTTGGCTTTTCACAGGTTATATTCAGATATCGTCACGGTCAAGAGGATTAGGAGTGACCAGACCTTGCCAAATAACTAATTACACACATTGTAATTTAATGATGAGTGGTTAAACCTATTTTAGAATTTTGTTTTTCGTTTTCATAAGTTGTAACTCATTCAATACGAGAAGTGAATTCTCAAAACGCCTCTGCCTGCGCCCATTCAATCTGCAATATTCACATCGGAAAAATATTTAAGGTTATCTATACAACGCTATTGAAATTGTCAATTACTTCATTCAATGAATAATAATTCGAATAATCGTGCAAATCCTTCTTTCCAATGAGTGCACATCCTTCCTTTCTAAAAGTACTTTTAATTAAATTAAAGAAATGAGCTTTATAAAACATAAGCAGAATAATAAGTCACAACGGATTATCACACTTTCCTCATACTACCATATACAACTGCTATTTCTAGATATTTCTAGTGAGGAACTACTAATTGCGAAGATTGCATTTTTTGGTAGATATAGATAACGGTGGTATAATCATAAAAGAAACATATTTTTAGATATTCATACATATTTATAATCATTTATAATAATTCATATGATTCATAATATTTCTAAGAACAAACATTTATATATACATGGTGATCAAAATTAAAGCATCCCTATTTAAGGCGTTGTGGAGGCACCATTCGGTGATCCAAATGCTGTGAAACTTTGCGAGAATACATTGTGCGACATGCGGAAGCGATATCTGAAAAAAAAATAAAGGGTAGTTCCAAAATTTGCCACTAGGGGTGTTCTAAACATCAAACGCATGTAATTTATATATCATGCAACTTATGAGTTAATACGCTGCACAGTAATGGCACTAACGTTGCCCCAACGTGCTTTGCTCGTGAACTTTTGCTATCTAAACAATTTCAGTTATCTTACTGAACTCTGCGAATTTCGTTGCCTGAACGAATGTCCACGAGGTCCACTATTACCATGTAATTTGCGATTAATGATTAATCGTTTTGAAGAAACAGGAGATCATTGGAAATTAGACCTGGCAGATGTGGAAGATCAATCAATTGACAAGTGAATGAAGTTGCTACTGCCATTGTGGAACAGGTCATGAATGACAGTGTTGGTCCCTGCAATGCATGTGCTGTATCAAGACACATGGATGTGCCTTAAACAACTATCGGGAAAATTCTACAGAAGATTCTGCATTTCTACCCATTCAAGAAAATCCTGACCCACGAGTCCCCCCCCCCCCTTAGGACTTAAAAAGTCGACTGACATTCTCTGTAACATTCTTTGCTGGAGTGGTTGGACGCTACGCCGCCGTTGATGATTTGGAGAATCAGTAACGGCGAACTGAGGCTTATTTTCACCTGAACGGAGCTGTGAATATCCACAACTACTTGTGCGGGTTTACAGCTTCCTTTATCATTGGACACCCCTGGTGGGGTGTCCAATGATAAAGGAAGTTGGAACTACCATTTATTGTTTTTCAGATATCGCTTCCGCATGACGCACAATGTACTCCCGCAAAGTTTCCCAGTATTTGGATCACCGAATGGCTCTCCACACCGCCTTAAATAGGGATGCTTTAATTTTGATCACCGGTTAAAAAGTCTGTTAACTGACTTTCCGGTGAAAAGCCCTGGTGAAGGTTCTTTGCGTTCTACACCTAGATCTTTCCAACCTAAGGAAATCGTCGATACCTTAACAATGCTTTTGAGACTCCTCCGAAAAGATTCTTCATTTGATATGCTTCAACGTAAATGAGAAGCAAGTTAGAATGTAAAACCCAGTGTATTAAGACGTTGAAAAATAATCAGAACTCATCAAAGAAATTATTCTTTCGGGAAAAGCGCTTACGTTGGAAACCTCTCAAGGCTGTTCAACCCACGGTCAGTGGTCTGGTCTCATATTAATGAATCAGAATGTTCCATCATGGGATCTTTGGGAATAATCAGTTTACTTCGCCATTATCGAAAAACAAAACTAAAATGTAATATTATTAGTCTGCAAATCCGCAGATTCACTGACACTTTGATTAAAAAATTAATTAAAAGAACAAAATGATCTCTCTTAAATAATCGCTTAAAGATTGTTCATGAATCAACAGGAGTTCACCTTTTGTCACATATTATTATCTACTCCGCCGTTAATCTGATTGTAGAACTATTAATGGATGTAACTGTAACACCGCACCCTTTGCATCCAGCAGACTTCAAATACCCTCCTTTTTTTTTTACTTGCGATTTCTAAGCACTCTGAAAAAAAGCCGAAGGGGGGAAAATGTTATGTATACTTTTCAAAATGGAAAGATTATATGTATTTACATCTTATATATACACATGCCGGGCGCTACATTAGAAACGTTTATTTAGTACGGTGTTTGACCTCCCTTAGAAACTGCCCAATACCGATACGGTTCAATTCCCTGCGCATAGTTCAGCGACATACGGGGTTTGAAAACAGCCATCATGAAAGGTTTCGGTCATTTGCTACATACAGCACGTTCTGTTTGTTCATAGAAGCCGTCGTCTTCTCAGACGACGGCAATCTCGTTCCTGAGAGACTGTCTTAGTACCACATTTAATCCGGGGTGTTTAATGAGTGGAAAAATAACCCAAATTAGCTTGTCAGCTAATTTGGGTTATTTTTCCACTCATTAAACACCCCAGACATCTCACCTTTTGAGAACCCAGTCAAAGCTGGGTTCTCAAAAGAGAACCCAGTCACGATTTTGAAAACAGCGCTGCTGTTTTCAAAATCGTGACTCCAGGTAGATGAATGCTCACAATAAGCCCTTTATCGAACTCCGAAAGATGCTTTTTTTTTTCCTATTGTGATCAACGCTGTTGACGATTACTGACCAACAGCATTCTTAAATAGTTGGATAGAACGCATGGTGAGGCACGCAAAGCATTTTTGCATACACGCTGAGTAAGTGACGTTTACGTTTTGACCTTTCCAGGGTATCGTGGATCAGGAAGTGTTATATCCCAAAGAGATCCTTCCATCCATTATGACAGCTATCACGATTAGACGTTCCTGGAGAGAGAGAGAGAGAGAGAGAGAGAGAGAGAGAGAGCAGTGAAGGAGTCTCCTGTTGCTTATTTCCATCGTGCTGCTAATGCTGCCTATGAACTCACTTACGTGATGAAATTCTGTTTTTCTTCGGGGAGTTATTGTCTTCTCGATATACACTTGCTAGGCGAAGTAGATTAGAGGAGAGTGCCACTCGGTTTCTTCTTTTTCGCGTTTTACGTCAGATGAACCTCGAAATTTTAGAATAAAAAGTGACTTAAAATAGACCTGTCATGATATTCATACAATTTATGCCAATGCTATATAAGTCGGAGCCTGTAGGTTATTATAGCAAATACATTATGCACTCAGACATGACAAAACATAACTTAACCAGACAGTAAGGTTGGTTATGTCGTGTTTTATGGTCTGTTTCCTATTCCCACGCAATCAAAAATGAAATATTTTCTATGCAAGTTATGTATGCAGTAGCTGTAAGGTGTTTTTCGTATCCACGGTTACAATTCATTCAAGTAGCATATGTAGGAAACTGGAATGATATTTTCCACAAAAATTATCCCTACTGAAGCGTTATTACTATTAGTTTGGCAAAGCACAGTATGCTATCACGCAGTAGTTTAGGAACGGTATGGCATCGGAGCAATTGCTAAGGACCATCAGTTTTTTCAAGGGTGCTGAATACTTCAGCACTCTACTGGTGTTTTGTTGTCTCTCTGTCTGTCTGTCTGTCTGCAAAAAACTGTTTTAAGTGTGTGTTTCCTCGAAAACAAGAAATTTTAGGCCTCTCAATGATGTTGGAAGTAATTCCTGAAACATCACTTCTCATTCATGTTGAAACAAATAAAAAGAAAGTAAACTAATTCTCTAATTTCTGGAAGCATATGCTAGTGACAGCGCATTTCGCCTTTCTTTCGTGGGGATGCAGTTATCATCACTGTGGAATATAGTCTGGGTCACTAACGTGAATATATGTTATGGGATTTGTTTTGCTGACGACAAACGGAAATGAAATTAACATAAATATGAAAATTACAAAACACCTTAAAAGTATAAAATACTTTTAGTTGGCAAGCCTACTGGTTTGTAGTTCAATGATCTCAAGTTTGTTCCATAATATTCTGAACACTCCTTTGCAACTCCGGAGTTTGTGAGCAACTGTTTGAGTTGTGATCACCGCATGTCCGATGAAATGGCACACAATGTTCGCTCTCTCCTTTCTTATTTTGCCATTTTATTCTGTTAATTGTTCCTGAATTTTTTGGTGTCTATTTTTAATACTATCAGTCACAGGAGTGTTAAATGTTCATTGTGAAACAATTATTTAAAGTGTTCTATATACAACAAGACAACTAATGGTATCCATTAGTTCTGGAAGTTTGTTAAATTTTAACTACGATCCATTTCGATTATTGTTAAATTAATAGTCTTTCACCTAAATTCTTTTATGTTTTTTCCTTTAAGAGCTATTTGGATTGTCATTGGTAAGTAGAATTCCAGAAGTAACACACACACACACACACACACACACACACACACACACACACACACACACACACACACACACACACACACACACACACACACACACACACACACACACACACACACACACACACACACACACACACACACACACGCACACGCACGCACGCACGCACGCACAGAGAGAGAGAGAGAGAGAGAGAGAAGGAGAGAGATCTGTATAATATTAGCAATGTAGTGTATGTTTGCATTTGTTGCTTTGTTAGACAAAAGTGAACAAAACCATAGCCAACTTTAATAGGAATTATCATTGTGAACAATGTCAGTCTAAAAAAAGTAGAGTTAACAAAAAAAAACAAGTGAACTAACTTGAACAGACAGACGACAAAGCAGGAAGACGCAAGAATGAAATTTATCGAAAACATTACATACACCCTAAATACTGTCCATTTCTCATCGCATTCCAAATGGATTACCAACTAAATTACGATGATCAAGAACCAGATTTTGAGATACAATTTTATTTAGCGATCGATGAGCTTCTAAAATCGCAAGAAGAAGAAGAAGAAGATGAAAATCCTCAGAAGAAACAAAATCTCATCTGAACTGTTGTGGATTTGTACAACAAGTGGAAAGACCAACTGGGTATTGATGATAACTATCAACTAAAGAAAATGATTTATTCAGCAGGTAAGGTGTGCTTTTGGAAGAATATTGAAGATATGAAACTTGTAGGGGATGTCCTCCGGTGTTTGTACCGGTGGGATGGTATTGAAGGAGTTGTAAGGCAGGTACTAAAGTATCCCACAAAAATCCTTGCAGTATGGAAGTTACCAGGAATAGTCGATCCTGAGAAAAGAGAGGTGCGGGAATCCTCTTTAGCTTATTTCAATCGTGCTGCCAATGCAAACAGGTTACGATTTGCTAAAGATAAACGGTTTACTGACGTCGTCTTCTCTCACAGAAAAATTGACGACGATATATGGCCGCCATTCCGTGGCTATAATGAAGGCTTCTTGCTTCTGATGCTGACTCTTGGATATCATTTAAATGAAAAGAAAGATAACAATGGTTCGTTTCACGAAGACTTACAAACTCATCTGAATAAAGATCTGAGTATTTTAGTGATGGCCGCGATTGAAATATATTCGAAAGATCCCCCGCCTGTCTTTGATGAAGAGGTAAAAAGTTTTCTGAAGAAATTCGCCTCCAACGTTCAATTTCTTATGCGTGTGTCACCCAAGATGAGCATTCAGATCATAGACTCCGTGTGTCATAGCCCGGATGTACAAATGTTTTGCGGTGAACGGGGGAAAATTAATCTTTTAAGTATTCTTGACAACGTGGAAGATTGGATACCGATGATCAAAGAGCGATGCTTGAAGCCATCCAAACTCGTCGTGTAGGTGCATCAATAGAAGTATCTCGCACGAAAACTGGCAACTTCCGGAGGGAATCTACAAACTTGGTCTCTCTCATGTTTTATGCAGATACCTTCATCTTCTAGAAGATTAAGAAATATCAAACGCAGAATGATAGTTTACTTTTAACTAAGTAGTTTCGTGTCACGTTTGTTTTAAATTATTGTTTTTATATAAATTGTATGGTGCATCAATAAAGAAAACTTTGATCTAGACCCTTTCTCAAGGTTTGATTAATTAGCAATGTCCTTTCCCGCAAAAACACTCATGTACGTTGGTTGTAGTTGTATGAACAGAAATGCGTTCTGGGGATAATTTCCACTCACATCTTTAACAATTCGTTCATCTTACAATGGGAATTTGTCCCATCTTCGTTTATTAGTTATTTCTAACCTTATATCAGTTCATAGCAATTTTCTCTTATATGTATAATACTAGACAGTAATGGTGTGCCTTCATTTTGGATGGATGTAGGAGATACTTGAGTTTCGACTAAGTCTTCAAGAAGGTGCTACTGATTTTTTTATAAGATGTCAAAAGGTCTTTTGTTTCTTTTGGTTGATTGTTATTATACGACTGAAGAAATTTCGGATACGAAATCGTCTCTTCAGATTCTGGCAGATGCAGAGAATGCATTTTGAACTTATTCTTTCGACAATGGTTGCATTCATCTATCATTCAGCTTTGAACCATCTTCTGTTATCCATGCTTCCATACTGCGATCTTCCTTCTGAATTAACAATTGTTTAATTTAATTTGTCTTATTGGGTAAGAATTAATATGTGAAACAAAAAAGCAAATTTTCATTCCTCAACGGTTCTCCAGTAATAGAAAATAACATAGTCAGTTTTACAGTAATATTTCTAAACACACACGTCTGTGTTATGTTATGAACATAACCTACTTAACACTTCTCCCGATATACTAGAATGCTCCAAATGACAGGAACAATTACAAAAAAACTATATAATCTGTAATCCAGACACATTACACTCAAGATATTGTTGCCACTCGGGATTCTTCAAAATAATGGATAAATGTATCATTAACCATATTTACCATTTATCATTATTATCAATTATTCAATAACTGAAAGCCGCTTTGCCCATCAGTGATTTCTCAACAAGGATTCCACACCACTAGTACCTTCCTGTTGATCTCTTAGGTTATGCGCTTACCTGTGAGGAAAAACAGTATGGAAATGAAAAGTTCCGCATACTGAGGTTGTTCCTCTTGATATTTGCAAAAAATTGATAAAGTCCGACACGCAGCTTTCTTGAGCAAACTCAGGTCCCATGATATTTATTTTACTTGATTATTTTTTAACTTTTTGGTTTCATCTCTCGTCACGTTGTCTGCCGACTGATAGATAACTCGTAGTTGATAGTCTGTATTAGGATGCCAATTAAGAATTATCTCATATGACATTTCTAGCATAACGGCTTTAGACAATGGCAGTCATCGTGTTAAGTTTTTAACAGAATTTTATCTTCCAACCTTCCTACCAATGTTGGAGTGTTTCAGAGGTTTAGTGACGCATATTCTGTCTGATCTCTTCACCCCAATGATCTTCTCTCATCAACTTCTAGCGTCCCCTGCCCATAGTGTATGTATCTTAGTACGTTGGACATTTATATAATGTTGAGCGGTCACCCCTTCCTCCACCAATGGAAATGTAAACATAACACATCAGTACTGTGCATGACCTGAAGGAAACCATGTCTTCAAGAAACTTACTTGATTTTTCAAACTCTTTACATTTTGAAGTCGCTTCCGGCGTCCAGAGACCAGATGATGGTTTCAAACTAGACGAACATCAAATACGTTTTGCTTGTTTACGTTTGTTCTGTGGACAGTTCATATTTTTGCCGATAAACATATCCAAGTGTTATTAAGGAGGATAAAATTGTTGCCTGTATATGAAAGTGCGCAGTGGTAAGAATCAAGTGCTATTTGCATTTCATTTGTAAAGGCTTTAATGCATTCTGGAACAACAGGAACCTTCCAAAGGACTTTTCAGGCTAAAGTGACGTAGCTGGTCTCATACGAATGTGGTCGAGTGTTCTTTCAGGAATAAAAAACTATCTTTTTATCCATTGTTCATGGATAAAAAACTATCTTTTTATCCATGAACAATGGACAAGCATACTGAAATAGTCTCGAATCCTTAGATAGTAATAATTGCAAGCAAACCAATCCAAATGCTACTTGGTGACTCCTCGTTAGTTGTTAATTCCTACAGTCCAAGAAAGGAATCTAGCTGAAGTATTGCATAACTAAAGGGAATAGCATTTCTGTCGATTGAATTACCGATACTTCTAAATTAGATAAAACTTAAAAATCAAACTGATAATCTTATTTCTGAATACAATCTTCAATAGTAGTCGATCTGAACGCTCACATGAAATTCAGATTTGGTAATTTAAAATACAAAAGAAAGAGGGGAGGATATCAAAATTAGTAATAAACTATCATTTTGCTTTCTTTATTTTTCAGGCGATGTGTAAATAAAATAGAATGGCTACATTGAAAACCCATTTCCATTTGTAGTTGCCGATAAGCGTTTCTACCACCAATTTCACTAAGATAATACCTACGGAAAGTGATGCCTATTCAACACTGGAATGTAATTTACATAGTCACAGAAAACTATCAGAATAGTAAATTCATGATTTTGGATTGTCTTAAGATGTAAATATTTCAATACTAGAAAAAATTACATTATTGGAACTAAAAAACAGAGAATTAACACTAAACTGAAGCAATTAAAATTGAGCATTATCTTATAACAACAGAAAGGAGTCAAAAAAAGCAAATACAACTATAAGGTTCTATGAAATAAAATAAACTACAGACGCTTTCTCATCATCTCATCATGGCCAACATGGATCAGCTATCATATTACGAGGCTCTATCAACGGGTACAGGCAACGAACTCTATTCAGCTATTGAAGAACTTCTAAATTCTCAAAATGATCAACAGATGTTCCGAACCATTGTGGATTTGTACAAGTGGAAGGACGAAATGGGAATATATTTTGATGATGATGATGTGGTACGACGTTTGGTTTACACTCCAGCTAAATTATGCTTTTGGAAGAATATTGATAACAGGAAACTGGCTAGAGATGTTTTGATGTGTGTTGTACCGGTGTGATCATTTTCAGGCGATTACTGATCAGGAAGTATGGTATCCCAAAGAGATCCGTTCCGTTCATTGTAGGCATGACTCGGATTAGATAGTCAAAAGAATCAAGTGTGGGAGTCTCCTGTTTCTTATTTCTATCCTGCAGCCCACGCAAACAAGCAGCAGTTTGAATCCAGACGGATCGCTGATAGTGTATCTCCTAATACGCAGATTTTGTACTTTATAGGGATTTGTGGTTGCAATAATCCTAACCTAATTCTCTTAATCCTGAGGCTTGGATATCACTTTAATAAAATCAACTTCACTGAAGGTTTTCCTCTTGGTAACAGACCTGCAAAGTCACTTACGCAATAAAATTCTGAGTTTCTTCTATACCATTAATAATGAAAGAAGACATTTAACAAGAAGAGCCACGTGCGTTAAATTTCTTCTTCGAATTGTATCCCAGATGAACATTGACATTTTGGAACATGTGCGAAATCACTTAAAAACAGAAACCCAGGCTTTCATTCTGAAGTGAAGAATTCCTGTTCTCAGGATATTTTTGACAAGTTGGAAGCATGGATACCGATGATCCAAGAACGATGCTTGAGGCCATCTAGACTCGCCCATCAACAATCAGTTGTTATTGCAGGTGACCCATTAGGAGGCTGTTGCATAACAACTGGCAACTTCCAGAAGGCATTTACGGGCTTACGTAATTGCGGATATCTTGACCTTCTAGATCAGTGCTTCCCAAACTTTTGTATGTCAGGGCCCCCTTTGGAAAAAAAAAATATTTCACGGCCCCCCTTGAAAAAAAATCGTAATATAGACATATATTATTATAATATTTATTGTATTTATATTCTGAAAAATTAGAAAATTTTAAACTGAAAATTGGAAGTTTGACAAAGTTTTGTAAAGTTTTTGAAATACCAAAATGAATAAAATTCATTCCATAGTAACTTGTGTACTGCTATTATTAGGAGGTTTAATTAAGAACTTAGGCATTTCGATATTTTGTTGTCAGTGAACCATGATGTAACTGTAACACCGCACCCTTTGCTTCCAGCAGACTTCAAATACCCTCCTCTTTTTTACTTGCGATTTCTAAGCACTCTGAAAAAAAGCCGAATGGGGGAAAATGTTATGTATACTTTTCAAAATGGAAAGATTATATTTACATCTTATATATACACATGCCGGCCGCTAAATTAGAAACGTTTATGTAGTACGGTGTTAGACCTCCTTTAGCGACTGCCCAATACCGATACGGTTCAATTCCTTGCGCATAGTTCGGCGATATGCGGGGGTTGAGAACAGCCATCATGAAAGGTTTCGGTCATTTGCTGCACCCAGCACGTTCTGTTTGTTCATAGAAGCCGTCGTCTTCTCAGACGAAATATAAAAATAACAAAAAAGAAATAATAAATAATAAAAATTAAATACGTTTCTTCTATGATAAAAAAACTACTTAGTCTTAAAACATTTTCAATTTGTTTTCATTATTTTAAGCCCCCCCCCCCCCCTCAACAAAACCCACCTACCCCCAAGGAGGCCGCAGCCTACAGTTTGGGAAGCGCTGTTTTAGATGATTGATAAGTACTCGATTCAACTGTATCGGTCTTTATGAAGTAGGTGATTTAATGTTGGGCAGTTTTCGTGGCCCCCTCTTCCTCGTACCCAAAATGAGATGCGTATATTAATCATGCTGTTAGTACTAGGAGTAATTTTAAGAATATCTAATTTGGAAGTGATAAGCTGAATGACCAGACATGGACTTTTTCAAGCACTTTTTCAAGGACTTTTTCATTTCTCGAGTCTCTTACCCCAATCACAAACGTCAATCATATCGCTTTTGGAGCAAACCATACCACACTGTATTCTAAATATAGCTAGGCATACATTTACCCTGTAACCCAAGGTTTTAAAAAAAATTATATATATATATATATATATGTGTGTGTGTGTGTGTGTGTGTGTGTGTGTGTGTGTGTGTGTAGAAAGTTTTTTACCTTGGGTATATACTACGTTAAAGATAACAAGCAATTTTATAAACTTGGTTTTAATCCTTTTCCCCAAGTAAGCAAACAAGCAGACAAGTCAAGTTTTCCCCTGAAATATTTTCGCGTCTGAGGCAACTCGTAGTAAAGGTGGAGTAAGCTCTGATCACTTTCCTTAGTATCTCCCATAATGCCAAGCACATCTCTTTGCGGACATGTATGATGCTATGCATTAAGAGAAGGGCCACTACCCAGACCAGTTTCGACCTTTATTGAGATCTCATCAGTGGGAGCCAGACCCTGAGATGCCAAGGTTGATGTAATACAGAACGTATAAATGTTACGTTTGCAAGTTGCTACAAGGTGCTTTGACCTTATTAAATAAAAATCTCAGGATGAGAGAAAGATGTAGAAAGTTTTTAACCTTAGGTATATTATATGTTAAAGATACCAAGCAATTTTATAAACTTGGTTTTAATCCTTTTTCCGAAGTAAGCAAACAAGTAGGAAGTCAAGTTTGCTCCTGAAGTATTGTCTGGTCTGAGGAAACTCGTGGTAAAGGTGGAGTAAGCTCTGATCATTTTCCTTAGTATTTCCCATAATGCAAAACATATTTTCTTGCGGACATGTATGATGCTATGCATTAAGGGAAGGGTCACTACCAAAACCGGTTTTTACCTTTATTGAGGTCTCATTAATGGCAGCCAGAGCCTGAGATGCCAAGGTTGAAGTAATACAGAACTTGTAAATGTTACCTATGCAAGTTGCCACAAGGTACTTTGACCTTATTAAATAAAAATCTCAGGATGAGATAAAGGTCGAAACCAGTGAAATTCCGCGAAATCTCCACCGTGCAGGCAGCATCTGATTATCCTGAATATCACGGTACTGAGCTGCCTTCATGGAATCACGGAAAATGACCAGTGTCCCACTCCAAGCCAGCTGAATACACCCTACACCATTACTCCTCCACCGTCAAACTTTTATGTGGGTACAACACAACTTTCTTGCACAGTAACCAGTATTATTTTAACACTGTCACAAACTAATTCTTTTACTTTGGCATATTGGTAGCGGACTCGGTGGACGAGATTTTTGTATGAAGTTATTTGAAACAGCTGCGCATTTCACAAACATTTTTTTAATTAAATCATGATTTTCCAATCTGCAGCTGGAATTTCAGATATCACTTTTATTTGTAGACTTTCCACTGAATATTAAAACAGCCAAATACATCTTGACTAATTTCTTAAGAAAACTGGATTAACTCATATTTTAGTTGATTTCAAGTTAACATGCAACTTTATTCAACTTCAAATAAAATACGATACGAGCATATATTACCATATTGTTGTTCAAGAGATCACAGCTGTTTTCATAAAAATATTCAGAGATTACTGATAAATAATTCATCATTATTTATTCAGAAAAATGATCTAAAACTGAAAAATGTTTTGACGCTTACCAGAGATCTTGTGAAAATATAATCTTCAACATACTTAAAAGACACGGACTCTGCTTAGGATATTCGCTTTTGATTAGTTTCACTATCTTGACAACCTTCTGCTGTTTTCTTCAGGGATCAAGTAACAAAACAGCCAAATGTTCCGTAATCAACAAAAAAACAAATAAATAAAAAGCAAGATGGTAAATGGAACATCTCCGAGGAGAGTGATGCTGATTGCAAAATTTTCTTTCGATGACTCTCAAACACAGTCCTCTGAAATTGATGAGAGAGAGTGACAGGAATTGAATTAGATGGAACAGCATTTTCAAGTGTACATATTTTGTTTAAGCAAAAAAGAAGAACCAAACCTTGTTTCGGAAGGCGACAACCCGGGCATTGTAAGAGATTGAGGAAGATGAGAATTCTTATTGGAGAGGATCTGACTGAATATTTATTTTCAGTCATATGTTATTACCTAATAAAAAGTTGTTTGTTAGAAACTTAGACAATCAGAAAAGGAAGAAAAATGTTCGAAGAAGAAGAAGAAGAAGAAGGAGACGGAAACTAGATTTATTTCGAGGATCACGAAAGAACGAATCAGATAGAGTTGAAAAATCGCGAGAAAAATGCGAGTGATCAGACTGTCTGGGAAAAGACGTCGAAGTAAGACTTCTTAAATCTGTCAATGCAATGAATAACGGAAATAAATAACACAGGAAAATTAAAATGATAAAATCTCAATATGAATAGCACCAAGAAGTGCAGAAATATCAAGGAAAGACAGAAAAAAAAATTCATCGCAGACGATAAACCTCAGAATGCGAATAACATATATAAAGAGCAGGAAAGAAAATTGTAGGGGAAAAAAATCTATTCAGAATGCTTTCATCTGAGTAGTATTGAGGATATCTAAGGAACGTCATAGTGAAGATGACATATCGCATATGAGTGACGACACTCATATTAGCACTTGAAGTCTCCCATAAAAATTGTAAATAATATATATTTTCTATTTAATAGTTCATCCGCTTGTAATATGATGCACCCATTTCTTCCTCTGCGGGGTTTGAGGTCGGTGCGTTAACTTTTATAATTCTTAATTTGCAACATCTATTTATTTTAAGTCGAGTTGTGTAATCCTGTTTGTGATATTTTTATATCTTGTATTTTTTCTGTTATTGAGCGGTTAATTGAGAATCCAATTCCTCCTTAGGATCTTTGATTGTCAACATAACCTAATAATAAATGAACCTAATTTTATCATATTTATTTATTTAGCGTATGATGTACAGGTGTCAGAATAAAACATACAAATTATATAAAACAGCATAAATACAATTGTAAAAATCATATTAAAAGGGGTACACTAGGTTGAAATGATTAAGCATTAAAATGAAGAATCAGGAGTCAGAGCTTAATTCTTAAATCCCGGATCCACTCCAGAATGGGGTCAGTTTAAAAACATCCTCTTTCGAACCCGAGAATGAGTAGATAGGGCACTCAAGCACAATGTGATTGATAGTCTGGATCCCTCTTCCTTATTCACAGTTTGGAGTATCGGACCAGTTCCATTTATGCAAGAGATGCTAACATCTCCCGTGTCCTGTTCTGATCCGATTTAAAGTGGACCATACATATCTAGAGAGATTGAAACTCTCCAGACGAGATGTCGGATTTGAGATGGGTATTTGAAGATTGGAGATATGTTGAAACCAATACTCTCCCAATGGCTAGCATAGGTCGAAGTTCTAGTCGTTTATTTGTATTGCACTCCTCCAGGCAGGATTTCAGTCTTTGTGAGGTATGGAAGGAAATGTCTTGGTAGATAGGCAAGGAACTGTTTCCAATTATTTTTGTCCATAGTTTGCTTAAGGATTGGGTCCTGCGGAGCGAGGGATGGGCTATATTACTGAGAGTTGGGAGCCGGTAGTCAGGAGTAGATCTTAAAGCTCCAGAGATCATCCTCATAGTTTGATTCAACTGGACATCGACCAAAGAAGCGTGTGCGCTGTTTAGCCACATAGGAGCACAATACTCTGCTGTGGAATAGACCAAAGACAGTGCGGTAATACGCAGTGTGTTGGCATCAGCACCCCAAGAAGTACCAGCAAGTTTATGCATTATATTACTACGAGTTTTTAATTTTCGAGCAATATTTTCTAGATGATATTTAAATGTCAAATTTCTGTCTACGGTAACTCCAAGGTATTTTGGATGATTGTTAAATTTCACCTGTTTATTTCTGAAGTAAACTTTTGGGATATAGTTGGCCTGGATATAACTTAAATGAAAGGATGCTACTTCAGTTTTGTTCAGGTTAGGTTGTAATCGCCATCGTCTAAAGTATTTATCAAGTACAGCCAGATCTTCAGTTAAGATGTTCTCAGCTTTTTGAAATGTTGAATGTTGAGTTGCAATGGCAAAATCGTTCAGCCTAAATAAATCTCCGTGATGTTGTCACTGGGATATCACTAATATATAAGAGCAATAAGGCAAGAAATGACCCCCTGAGGTAGGTCATTTTAGATCTTAAAGAATTTACTTTTGGATTCATTGAGAGATACTTGTATCCATCTGTCTGCTAGTATTTGATTAATTAGGTTGGCTAGTTTTGTTGATGGGATAGTTTCTAGGAATTTTAAGATAAGACCATCTCTCCACACTGTGTCATAGGCAGCAGAGAGATCCACTAATGCCGCTATTGTTTTCAATTGTTTTTCATAACCGTTCTCTATAAAGGTTGTCAAGGGTAGTACTTGATCGCAACAACTTCTGTCAGGTTTGAAGCCAGCCTATTCCTGTGGAGTTCTGTTATGTATACTTGAAGAATTCTGTTTTTATAGCATTCTTTCAAGAAGTTTCAGGCAGATACTTAACAAGGCGATAGGGCGGTATTTGGAAGCAGTTGTAGGGTCTTTGCCAGATTTTAAGACAGCAATGATTTTAGATCTTTTAAAAATTGATGGAAGTATGCCAGAGTCCAGGATATTATTGTGCATAGCAGTAAGTCATTGAATAGTTTTTGGTCCACAGTTCTTAATGAATTCAGGGTTGATGTTATCGAGACTAGCCGCCTTCCCAGTCCTCAATGAGTTAACTGCCTGGGTAAGTTCCTGGGAAGTAAAAACCTGAGATAGTGATGATGGTGGAAGATCTGTTTTAAGATTTTTTAGTTTTTGTTTCACCTCTCTCATAGTTACTTTATCTTGAGGATATTTAGTCATTGAGACTATATGCTTTGCAATGTGTTTTGGATCTACGGCGGGCTGTTTACCAGAAATCCTTGTATTAGGACTTCTGGTAAACTGCTTCCTAATAAGCGACCAAGCTTTTCGGCTGGAATGAGTAAAATTTTTCATTGTTTTAATCCATTTGTCTTTTCTAGCATTGTCAAGAGACTTCAGTAGCTCAGTGGATATTGAAGTCTCTTGACAGACTGTATAAAGAATTCTTTATACAGTCTTTCACTGTCACTATTCCAGCCTGGGATAGTCTCTCCTAAACCTCTTGGAATGGTTCGTTTGGCAGCACCAATAACATGCTAACAAATCTATTGTAATTGTTTTCAGTGGGCTTTATGAATCTTATTACAGTGTCAACCTGTTTCTTAAAAGAATCCCAGTCAGCTTTGAGAAAATTCCACCTAGGCTTTAATACTGTTCTTATGATTGGAATATTTAGGCCTACTTTATAGATTATAGGTCGATTTTATCAGATATAAACTGCCTATAAATAGAATGGACTACAAACAATGTATTAAAATGAGTTTTCCTATAATATTTAAAATACTAATTAAAATAATAATAATAATTCGCCCCTGTTGCAAATATATTCATTAAAAAATGTACTCCACCGATTTTCCGTTCCAGAGGGGGCCCCCCCCTGGATTGGTCTTTTTGTCAGACTAACGAAGGTTAGCAAGGATCAGTTCACCATGTTGGCGATAGCGTCAAGTATGAGCATAAATCCATATCCACCGTGGACTGTCCCTTGCTTGAAGCCCTAGCAATGCTTAAATGCAAGCAGTATAAGCTAGGGATCACTTAGAATCGTCCTCAAATGCAGATTTAATTAAGCGATCGTGTGAGTCCAGTGAATTCGTCCGTCACAGATGGCATTGCTTGGGGGTCATCACAAGAATGTCAAGTGCGCTCTCCTAATTTTGCCCGGATTAAAAGAGATGCCTCATCTGTTGCCTGTAAATCGGTGGTGTACCTCTAGCGAGAATAGAACTGAACACAATTTCACAGATTGTAGACAGATTTACAGCTTTTTACATCACATTTCTTCATACAAAGCTGTCTGGATTTCTAACGCAAATGAAACGCTCTACACACACACACATAAAAAAGTTTTTATTTATGCCATAGTCAAATTATTTAGAAATAAAATGTAAAAATAATCTAAAATAGTTTATTATTTGGAAAAATGACGTATACTTAGGAAAGACACACACACACACACACACACACACACACACACACACACACATGAAAGCAACAGTTTAAAAAGACGTTATTGTTGAAGAGAATTTGTACCAATTGAAGAAAATTTTTTAAAAAAAGACACACGAATAAGTAACTTGAAATAATATAACAAAAGTAAGTACACATGATTTGTAATTTCTGCCTGCAAGATGGAGCAACCATCAAATTACGAGACAGAATCGGGGATTTTAGAGAAAGAAATTCATTTAGCTATCAAAAAAAATCCGAATTCTCAAGAGAAAGAGTTTTACTCGCAAAGTGAACAACATCTGATTCTAACCATCGTGGATTTGCACAAACGGATAAAACATATCAAGACGATGATTGTCGAATAAAAACTGTAATTTACACATCAACTAAGATGTGCTTTTGCAAGAATATTGACGATATAAAACTGGCGAGGGATCTTTTGATTTGTTTGTACCATATGGCCTGTTTAAAGGAATTATAAATCAGATAATACTGCATCCAACAAAGATTCGTCCATTGCTGTTGATGACTGAGAAATATTACAGCCACTCAGTAACTAATTTTAACTATATAATTGAATTCAAATTAGCTGATCTGTTTCAAAATTAAACATTTATTTTCACAATTTGTGTGAAGTATCAATGAAGAGAACTCAGATCCTCAACTTTCCTCTTCGTTTTGTTTAATTATTATCTAACTCCTTACATGCAGAATGGGAAATGATCCTTCTAGAGATAACCAAATCGTATGTTTGACGATTGCTTTAACTTTAAAAGGGAAGACACTGCCATCTTACCATTAGTTGTGTGCTTGCTATTAACTTATATTTTCTATAACTTCCACCCAATAAAGACTGTAATCCTATAGTTTAGAAAGAGGACTTCTGATGGGCAGAAGATTCGCAATGTACAGCCCCAACCCCTCTTTGTCAAGTCGTCCCCACCCTCCCATAGTACACCATATTTTCCACACAGTATTCACCACTTCTGGTCCACAATAAGCAGACTGATGATGCAGAGTCCGTTTTAGTTTCCAGAGAACGACTTCCACTTTCAGTTCTGCCACCTTCTCCATACAGTATGAGTGATATCCTTCAAGGACATAGTAACACGTAAGACTCAAATTTTAGAGATACTAAACTTCCTCTATTACGAAGGTACGTCAGTAAAACCGGTGGTGCAGTACTCGTCTGCAAGATTGTGTACTGGCATGAACCTGATAATAACGAGTTAAGTGACTTCGTGGTCAACTGGTGCATACTCCGCTGCAATATACTGTGCCAAGTCTTCCCAGCAGAGATAGTCTGATGATAGCGGAATGTGCGAAGCACTTTCAAGGCTACGTTATTGAGACGGAACGTTATTGTATATGTTATATCCAAGAGCTAATCTCCTCTCACTGTTTGTCGCCACTACCTTTCCAGCTAACCATAAATGAACTTATAACGAATCGTACAAATGACAAAAACAAATGTCCCCCATAAAACCAATCGCACAAAAAAAAAAGATAGACGAATGACAGCACAAAACTTGTACCACAATTTTGACAATTAAAACTCATTCACACACCTAATTTATTAATATCCATGCCATAACCACTAACAAATAATGATATGATCATTACTTGCAGTCATCCAGAATGGATATCTTACTCTTCGCAGAAATACAAATTGTAGTTCCAAGGATTACAGCATATTGTCAGTATCCAAATATTGCATATTCATCAGTCAATTTGGAACCTGTGTTGCTGTGGGATCCAACATTGCTTGCCAGAGAATAGCTAATTTAGATAAGCCTTCAGCCAGAGGAGGTTCAAAGTTTCATTACTTCATTTACTAACAATCATGTGATGCATATTCAGCTCTTCGAATTTCAAAATCCACTTTGACCACTTCGGCTTCTAACCATAAAGTTCATCGTTCTGTAATCCAGCTATCCAACTAATGAGGATAAGAAAACTAATAATTATGAAAATTCATTAGCTGATGGAAATATTTTTCAGAGGAAAAAAAAATTTTTTTTTTTAATAGAAAAAATGAAGATTCAGTCAACGTTTCTGTTGACTAATTGTCCTTAATGTTGAGGTTGAGATTTCACTTGAATGAGATAAAAGTGTTAACATCGTCTTCTACAACGACATACCTGATGATGAATTCATTTCGAAAACTAGGTGCGGATTGATATGATCATTTAAAACTCAGATTTTCTTTTCTCTTACAATCACTTGCCAAGAAAAAGTAAAAATTATCCGAAGAACAGTGCTACCTACCTTATATTTTTCTTTTGATAAAAAAAAACATTGATCACGTTAAGCAACCTTTAAGATATTAACATATCTAATATCATAATATATAAGATATCATGAACAAACAATAAGTTTAACGAGCCAAGAGGCTATTTTTCCGGCGACATAAATTAAGTTTAAAGGGGATAGTAAATCCCGTATTATTCTACAGCCGGGTACGAAACTCGGATCGAAAGATTTCGATCCGAGTTTCGTACCCGGATTTGCTATCTCCCTTAAACAATAAGTTTTTTTTTATCATTTTAATTAATAGATGATAAAAAGTGTTCACTGAGTTGATCCTTATCCTAATTCACGGTTTCCAGACTTTTCCTACGACGGAACACTTCACAAATCTTGAAATTTTAACGGAACAACTTGGTTAGAGCCGAGTATCATCGGTCTCGTATTCAGTGTAAAGCTAAGAGCACACTATCGCCGAAGCAAGCTGCATCACATCGCAAAAATGTGACAGCGCACACTACAGGCGTGCCGGGCCGCATCGCATCGCATCGCATTGGCCTTGCTTTCGACCCCACGTGTCCTAGAATAGATACCTCTATACTTCACTCATCATCGAAGGTGTCGATGACCGCGACCGGCTGACAATCCACACGCAAAGGAGGAACGCCTGATTTTCAAACATGTTTAAACTTGTCCCAGCATTTAAAACCATTCCTAATCATATCAATTTCATAAATTTCATAAATTCAAATATAAAATCATATCAATTTGATATGAATAAGCGAATAAGTGTTCTGTGAAAACGAAACACTTATTCACTTATTCGAAACATAGTTTGTTGCCACCTTGTCTTAGTTAATGCCAGAAAAATATGCTGATCGCTGACATTTTTGTAAATTAAAATGAAAATCCTAAATATTTGAACGCTTTTTACGTGTACAATTATCTATACATTTGATTCATGAAATTGATAACCTCCGTTTCATTATACATATTATTAGTAGTAAGAGAAATTTTCATAATTTTAAATTTCTTAAAAAAATAAAGAAAAAAAAACTTGCATCTACATTCATGTGTGAAGACTGCCGTTAAATTAAACAGCCGTTGATCAACAGCTATATAACTGATCACATTTTCTTAGAGAAAAAGTCCGACAAGGCTGTCCATTGATTCTACTTCTCTTCGCATTACAACTATTCTTAAAATGAAAAAATAACACGAGTGCGATCCTTGTGAGCAACATCAGAAGGATGCACAGTAATAGCTTACACAGACGACTAGTTTTCATGGTTGATGATAAAAACTCCGTCCCCACCTTCTTTCAAATCTTGCACCAGTTCGGATGGGTTAGTTGACTCCAAACCAAATGTTCCAAAACGCAACAGCGCAGTGGAGTGAAATAAACTATTTACAACCTACACCTAGGCCTAACCCTGAAAATGGACTCTCTCAATAATGGATGCTTTCAAAAAAAAAAAAAAAAAATTCTACATATTACTGACCTGATAAGGAGTAAAACCCATTTCGCATAAGTCGAACATCAATTAGCTACTTGTCTTCGCATTGATTATAGTACTAATTCTATATGCATTTCGTATATATCATTGAACTAAATGAAGTCACAGAATCATCTGAAAAACACTGCACAAGCCACAAGCTATCTACATCCTTTTGTTTTTTAATTACAGATAACAAGAAGCGGATCCACAAAACCTCTGCTTTCCAGCCTCCAAGGTCACTTTAATCGCTCTGTACTATCCTATCATATGCACCATTACACGTATTAAGGATATGCATTCCTCCACACAGCTGATTCAAAATTACTACACTGCTTATATTTCTTGTCCAAAGGTTGAGTATAGAATTGTAAATGATGCAAACATAGCCAAAAGCTACTAAGAAGGTGTGTGTGTGTGTGTGTGTGTGTGTGTGTGTGTGTGTGTGTGTGTGTGTGTGTGTGTGTGTGTGTGTGTGTGTGTGTGTGTGTGTGTGTGTGTGTGTACTAAGGGAGAATTTTTTTAATCATCGTTCTTGGGTTACTAGCAAAGCAAAAATTACTGTTCATCATTAGAGAATTAAATTATTACCTAGGAGGGCTACACAAAGATATGCACCTCATTCAGCAGGAATGCGATATAACACCTTTCCTCAGCTCACACGAAATAAAAGGAAATAAGTGAATAATATTTACTAAAATGCCAACACATTTCAGGATGAAAATTGTTAGCATCAGCATGGCAAATGGTAGTTTAAAACGTAGTAGAACGCAACAATGGATTGATTTGGAACAGCAAGTTCCGCATGATGTTATATATAACACAACGAAAAGGCATATTTGATGCACATTGTATTATTTACCTGTCTTATTTTAATTTAATTAATTCCCATATAACGGCAATCGTATCGATTTAATTTCAGACGATGAAGTAAGGCTTCGATGCTTTCTTTAAATAAACATTTTAATTTTTAGCGCGGAAGAATGGAGGAAACGTGTTTCAGGTCATAGAATATTGTAGTCTTTGTACATTCCGTGTTTTGCAGAGTCCATTTTCTTGGAATCCCTATTGATGATACTAAATTACTGATCTTGTATTCTGTTTTCCAATGAACGTCCTAGTTGTCCACAATACGAAAGGCGACAGTCATTACGAAATTGGTACACTCCAGAAAGAGCAAGAGGGGAGAGTTTATCTTTATAAGATGAGAACCATAACGGTAGAGTGTTGACTGAAATAAATTTAACTACTAGATTGCACTTCTTGAGAATTCTGTTATTGTTTCTCAGATACCAGAAATGAAAGGGATAGGAACTCTACGTCCTCTTTCTTTGCTATTTGAGCTAGGAATATAAGAATCTGAAAGGCGATGTGCGGTCTAGTCCGATAAGTCATTCATATATCGTTTGATGTTTGTAAGTTCTTGCTGTAGTTGATGAGGTGTAGAGCAAATGATGTGCTCATCTTGTAATAAAAATTTGATAACTCCAATGTTTTAAGAAGGACGCTGTGTAGCCCACTTCTCATGGATGTGGTGTCCATTGAAGGGTAAGTGAAACGTATTTCTACTTAGATATCCTACACCTCCGCAGATGGTCAGTTGAGGTGAGGAATAGGATATCCAAGAAGGATAATTTGTTTGTATGTAAAAGCTCATGCATAGCAGCGTTGCTCCTCTTTTAAAGTTTGCTTTGAGTGTTTTGATAATGGACGACTACACCGGTTACAAAATACTAGAACACTCGCTTACCTCACAAAAATTCATTAAAATATTAAAAAAAAGTATTTTTATTTCTTAAAATATTTTTATAAAACGCTAGTAAAAATATTGAAAAATACTGTAGAGTAGGTCCAATAATTATCTTTTCTTGTTGTTATGCGTTGGGCACATTTCTGTTTTCAAGGCTATGTTACTTACTTCATAAGAAACTAATTCTTGCTCTAAGAATGGCCAGTCTGTCCACATAATTAACTATGTTCCTAAATGCCTTGCTTTCTATGAATCGTTTTGCAAGTAAAGTAAGTAAGGATAGTAAGGAAAAATCGAAGCTCTTATTTCGCTAATCTCGGGGTTTCCCCCCCCCCCATAGATGAACACTCATTTAACAGACCTATCACAAAGTAATCTTTTGCATCTGCTGGGTTTCGTATTAAATCATTCCAACTCATGCTTTGCACTATAGGATGACGAAGTCTGCTTTGCATATTCGCAAGCAGATAAACAAACTAACATCGAAGATTGTATCTAAAAGAAGTGAAAGCAACGAAGGCTTTATCAAAACACGTAAGACTTGTTCATCATGTTGAGGCAGTTTGCATGAATTGCTGTCTTACAATCTTCCACAAGAGTAATTCTCAAATATCACGAAGAATTGACAACCACCTTAATTACATCCTAATGAAATATCTATTTCTGTCACTTTATTTTTTCTGTTCTACTATGGAGGCATTATACTTTTTCAAAATTCTGTTACTGTCTATTAATAATTTTATTTACAACCCTTTTGGACACCCAAATCGGTTAACTATACAGCACTTCCCTTTTTTAATGTTTTTCACAACAGCAGCTATTTATCAGAATTCCCATGAATTTAAGACTTTCTGTATCGTGTCGGTTTGTAATTGATACTATTACAGAATAAAAGAGACAGTCTGTGTGTGTGTGTGTGTGTGTGTGTGTGTGTGTGTGTGTGTGTGTGTGTGTGTGTGTGTGTGTGTGTGTGTGTGTGTGTGTGTGTGTGTGTGTGTGTGCGCGCGCGTGCGTGCGTGCGTGCGTGCGTGCGGTTGATCGAAACATAACTCTAAGCTTTGTATAACATATAAAAGTCTATGTATAACAGATCCTGTTCAGTAGGAAACCTTTTTTGATTATTTACGCATAATAAGGTATTATTCAGATAATTAAACAGAACAGCAGCTCGTGTAATTATCATAACATAATAGTAATAAGACATTTCTAATCGTAGAAATGTGTGGATATCTCCTGTTTTCTGTTTCCGTCGTGCTTCCAACCGAATTAGTACATAGGTATTATTTGTTGCCGTAGAAGACCATATTAATGGCCTATAGTTAACATTCTGTTTTCAAACTCCTTGCAACATATATAATCACATTTATGAACGTCGGAAGACATTACCATAGTTACCAAGAGGGTATGTACAATTAACTGGGTACAGTAGAAGCATCCTCTGAATCTTCCTCATATCATTGACCATTTTCGGATTTTACAATCGTATGGATCCGAATCGTCCTGATTTCACAGGTTTTACGGCTTGACAGTTTAGACTTACGTATTCACAAAAGAATTATACAGTTAAAGGAAATTACTAAACTAACACTTCATTATAACAAATAACCTTAAGAACTACATTATTTTGAAACATTGTATCCACTCGTAAACGAAAGCAAAGCATTAACATTAAATAAAAAATAATAACAAAATCACAATTATTTATTACGTTCCACCCAACAGTAATAAACAGCAACCAAACAGACTCTAGAATACATTTACAGAAAATATGACAGCGCTAAGTACCAATCATTTGTCCTTACATTTGAAAGAGATCAGCTACCAAATTACCGGACTATGTCGATTAATGTAGGCAACATATTTTATTTCGCCGACCAAGAACTCCTTAATGCTCAAGAGGAAGACGAAAACGTCTTCCCGGAGAAGAAAGCAGCTGATCCGAACCATTGTGGATCTATACAACAAGTGGAAGAATGAAACCTGTATAGATTTTGATGATGGTGTAGGGCAAAGTTGGATTTACATCCCCAGCAAAGGTGTGCTTTTGGAAGGCCATTGACGGCAGGGAACTGGCTGGAGAAGTTCTGTCGTGTTTGTACCGGTGTGATCGGTTAGATAGGCTTGCCTACCAAATAATGTTTTACACGAGCGACATCAATTCCTTGTGAATATTACCTGGAAAACCCGTTCCCGAGAAAAGATCAGAGTGGGAATCCCATTTAGCTTATATCCATTGTGCTGCCAAAGCAAAGAGGTTGGAATTCGAATTCAGTAAGAGTCTCATTGATGTTATTTGTTGTTACGAAGAGAATTTATTCCCCTTAGGAACCTCTGATGTTGACTTGTTGCATCAAATACTCACCCTTGGATATCACGTAAATAAAAAGAAGTTTAATCGCCCGGATTTCTATCTCGACATAAAGAATCAACCTACACAACGAACTGCAGACTTTTCTTTGATCTCTTATTTTCGGAGTTTTCAGATGTCTACTTAACTAACACCAACGAGCATACAAAAAAGTAATCACGACAATTGCCTCGATCATTTAATTACTCCTTAACATCACATCCCAGGTGAACCTACAAATCTTATTATCAGTGTTTTGTAGAAAACTTGAAAGTTTCTCTTTCACCGATCACGAGAACATTGGCTATGAGGAGATATTCTTGATCTCTTGGAAGAATGGATACCGCTGATAAAAGGACGATAGTAGTATATGGGTCACTAGTGACCAGATCAAGATCAAGATAAGATAAGGAATCGTGACGTGATTGGTTGTTGATTTGATGACGTCATTGTGTGTGACGTCATGGGCATGGAATGTTTGGAATTTCCCTGGGTGCATATGTGTCAGTGACGTGATTTCTTGTGTTTTGGTTAGCGTATGGAATTATGGGTGATGATAGAGATAAGGATTCATGTTGTGATTGGTGGGGCACTAGTGACCAGATCAAGATCAAGATAAGATAAGGAATCGTGTCGTGGGTGTGTGTTGTTATCAGATGACGATAAGTGACGTCATTTGTTATTTGTAAATAAGTGACGTCATTTGTTAGTTGTAAATAAGTGACGTTATTGTTTTGAATGGAAAGGAAGATATATTAGTGTATAAGGAATCGTGTCGTGATTGGTGGGATACTTTTGACCAGATCAAGATCAAGATAAGATAAGGAATTGTGACGTGAATGTTTGTTGTTATCGGATGAAGATAAGTGACGTCATTTGTTAGTTGTAAATAAGTGACGTTATTGTTTTGAATGGAAAGGAAGATATATTAGTGTATAAGGAATCGTGTCGTGATTGGTGGGATACTTTTGACCAGATCAAGATCAAGATAAGATAAGGAATTGTGACGTGAATGTTTGTTGTTATCGGATGAAGATAAGTGATGTCATTTGTTAGTTGTAAATAAGTGACGTTATTGTTTTGAATGGAAAAGGGAGATATATTAGTGTATAAGGAATCGAGTCGTGATTGGTGGGACACTTCTGACCAGATCAAGATCAAGATAAGATAAGAAATCGTGATGTGGGTGTTTGTTATTATAGAGTTTAGAATGTTTGGAATTTCGCTGGGGCCCTCGTCTCTCAGGGACATCACATGGTGTTTTGGTTTGGCTATGGAATTGTGGGCGATGTTTTTGAGATAAGATATCTTGGAATTTTCCCAGGGTGACACACATCCGTATTTTCTTCTATATTCATATTCTAATTCAAGTTCAAATTTTATTCATAATTCATCCAAATATTTTGATTTGTCTAAAATTATGCTCTTAAAGTTCAATAAATAAATATATAAACAAATCATGTGTGAATTCACGTCGATTTCGAAAATGATCTTACTTAAACATTCATACACTTTTTTTTGTTCTATAGATGATTGTATTAATTTTCCAATACATTTAGGGGTATTTCTTTCCTGTTAAAGGGTGGGAATTCTTAGAGTAGAGTAGAGTCTAGTGGCGGCTGTGTTTTTCGAGCTTTTCTGAATAATTTAATTATATGCTGGTGTCCCTATGGCATTTTAAAATAAATAAATTAAAATAAACGGACAGTTAAATGGATTACAAAACTTTTTGTATGTATTCTAGAAATTCTAATGATAATTTAAAATTACTTACAGCTTTTCAGAATGGCTCTTCTAAATACGAATATTCCAAAAAAAAATATTCCAAAATAGTTGAATTTTATATCCACACCACAACACAAACACAAAAACCACAAAGAACAAAATTTATGTAAATACTGTAACCTGAAATAGTTGAGTACTTCGTTTAGATTTCAGCCCGTAGATGCTATGTTATCGTCATGAGCAATATCCACCAGCGAGCGGTTTTCTTCAAAGGGGTCTTTCATGAAGTGACATGAGTCACATCTGCAAATTGTGGTATTCTCAACTTTGGATATTTCTCAAATACTTACATATGACTAAGTGTTTAGCCTTGACATGTTTGCGATGACACATATCCTAAAATTATTCATTTTTCATTACTGTCGGTATTTATTGGTGTAGTAAATTAATGGTTACATTTAATTTTTAAAACCAATATTGACTGTTAATTTTACCTGCAATTCCTTGTGCTCTTAACCTATTTCTGTAACTGAAATTTATTTATTTTTTCTTTTGCATTAGTAATTTTAAGTAACAGCTATGCAACAAACGAGGTTTTGAACTCGGCATTGCATATTCTTTTAGAACTTTCTTTTGCCAGCACAACAAATAAATAGTTATTTCTTATTATTTCAAATGAATATCAGCTCTGTAATATATACTTTGTTAATTTCTATGTTACCTTTTATTTGACTGTAATATTATTAACAAATGGCTCTGTCAAATAGCCAAATTCTTGCAGTATTGTAACTTTTCAGGTGAAATCTTCTCCACTAAAATTCTGCCTATTAATTTAATACCCAATTATTCACTTTTGCTTCCAAGATTTTGACAGTTTCTTGAAATATTTTAGGGCTGGCATGAACAAATAAGACTTTTAATTCAATGATTCAAAAAAAAGTCTCTGGTTATTTGTGGCATGAAATTTCACAAGGCAAAAAAATATGTTATCCTCTTTCTTAAATTTGTATAACACATCAACGACACCCAATTTGTTCATTTAAATTTACACATTTTATTTGAATAAAATATTATTTACAAATTGTATTTACTTAACTAACAATACAGAAAATAAATAAATTGAAAAATACATCAAAGGTTCTTCCCATGCTTGTGGAATTGCCATCACTCTCATCTGAAAGTTAATTATTCATATGGTGTTCGTTGGAAATTTATTACTGTAGTAAAATTAAGGGTTGCATATTTATTTTTATATATATTTATTATCCAGAGCCTGTGTAGCTCAGTGGATGTGGCGTTTGCACACCACCGCGCTAAGCCGCACGAAGGAAGTCTTGGTTTCGTGTCTAGTCGGCGACTAGAGGAAATTTTTCTAAGCCTTTTTTCGACCGGTTCCCGAGTTAGTCGATCTCTGGCATGGGCAAGCAGGTTTTTCCTCCCGGAAACTCGGGTTTTTCGTCCTGTAAACTCAAGAAAATCGACCGTAGAACCCACATTATTTCAGACATTAAATATATTGTGTTAGGGTTAGAGACCACGAGATGGCGGCACATTTGAGCCGTCTCTCTTCACTGCATACCGCTTAATTAGTGATAGCCTTGGGCCATCTGTCTCTGATTGGGTACCAGTGGAGATTGAACTGCCCACTCAGTCTCCAAAAGTTAGATAGGGCTAAATGGCCTCGCCTACTCTCGTATATATGGGAATAAAAAGGCGTTAGCTGATTTTTTTTTTTTGATATTTATTTTTTTGAAACCAGAGCATATTCTTCTGAGAATTATTCAAAGCACAGAATCTTTCGTTATGTTTCCAAAATCATTTAAAAGTACACGTTATGTTTTCACGTTTTGGGCATCCGATTCATTTAAATCAAGAACAGGCCTCCCTATTAACCTCGTTAATGTTTTTGATTTTTCTCTTCCTTTGGCGAATAATATTTGATATCTGCATGTTGATTCTATCATCTAATTTCTTAGTTTGTCCAGAGGTAGTGAACCAATTTTCCACTTCAGCTGATGGTTATATTTTATTAACCAAGAATTCTGTTTTTTAAATCTTTCAGGTAATTCTTTCCAACTACAAGGTGATTTTGTCAATGCATATCTTACAATAATTCCATCAGAAATACAAATTTCTTTAGGAAATAAATTTGAACTCTTATTCAAAAGAAATTGCCATTCAAGTATCCCAATGATAACTGAAAATTCGTATTTTTTACCCATGTCGATTTTTCATAAACGTTTTCCTTCATTCTTCTTCTTCTTCTTAAATTACTTCATATGGAACCACAATAAATAGTTATTATTATTATTATTATTATTATTATTATTATTATTATTATTATTATTATTATTATTATTATTATTATTATTTCACTGATTATTAGCTGTGGTCATATACTTTATGGTAACTTTTGTTTATTAACAATTAGAACAATTTCTAAACAATTTCTAAATTCTAAACAATTAGAACTTTTCACAAAGAAACGTTCAAAGAATTTGTGGTTCACCCATTATTTTTACATTACCAAACAAATAACATCACAACACAAAACAGCACCTGCAGTGGATGAACGATTACTTTAAATCCAAAGTCACTGGACTCTATGGTATTTTCTTATAGTAACTGTTTACACTTAACATGCCTTACCATGACCATTCCTTCAAAAATGAACCTTTTGTGCAGAACACTCAACGACATGTTTTCACATAGTGCGGGATATACTGTTGGTGTGTTTTTTTTTATCTTACTTTGTGTGGGAAAAGGTAAAATTTGTATATGGGTTATCTGTAGAGTACAAACATTTTTTATACTTAACTTTAAGAGTTAAAGTCACGCTTTGGGTTAATCATCTGTTCTCTCTCTGTAAAACAACTAAATTCTAACAGTTCGGATTTACGATTATGTGAACGAATTGTTTTCATATAACTCAAACAATGTCAATAGGTAGCATTAGACAATTTCTAAAATAATCAATACATGGATATCAGTTTTCAACACTTTTTCCCGTTCCTGGCATTAATTTCACAGCTGTGATTTTTTAAAAATAATTAAACAGAATTGCATTAAGATATAAAGTTGAGGATTTAAATATCAAGTTCTAATCAGAATAACTGAGTAAAATATTCACTGTGGAAAAACACAACAACAAAAGCACACATCTTTGTTCATTTAAGTTTACAAATGCATATTGTATTTTGCTGAAATGCTATTTACAAGTACTATTTTCAAATACTATTCAGTGAGAAAAATTCGAAATATGTAATTACCTAAAAATATTTCACAATATTTAGTTTAGACTCTTTACATTTTCCAAAGAGTTCGATGAATAAAACTTTTGTTACTCACTGTTTCTTGGTTAGATTACATCAAAATACTGCTCACGCAAAAGAGTTTTTAAATCAGATACTATGGTAACTACACTTCCATACATTTGATATTGTGTTAGTCTGGAAATGACACCATGCCACCCTAAACATTCTGTGTATTCTTTTGTCAGCAAATATACACAAACAGTTTTTTTTTAATGTTCGTAAATGTTCCCAAAATAAAGAATCTTTATCGAATTTGATAAAATCTTGAAAGTCTAATTTTATCACTGATGAATTTAAATGATTAGTGATAATTTTCCCCGTGATACGAATAGATGGTATTTCAGTTTCCAAAAATAGTAAATGATTATCAATGTCGTACATTTTTGTTGAAAATCTCTCAGCTTCTTCACAACTAATAGAAAAAACCTTACTTCCATCAACTCCTGTATCAGCAAGTATTAGTTCCCCATTTTGGAATTTCAGAATATAACACTCACCGAGGTCCATTTCATAGTCAACTCTTCTTTGCAAGTAGCCGAGAATATCAGACCCCTTCCTGCATAACTTTTCCCAAGTGGTCCTGGATAAATACATCACAATGTATGTGTCTTCTAAAATAATAATCTGTTTCCATCCTTTTAGAGCTAAGTGAAGAGTTTTGTCTCCAACTGATACTGATAACTTTTTAGGGAAAAAAAATTAAAAAAACGCGTTTTTTTATTATTTTTTTCCTTAAAAAGTTATCAGTATCAGTTGGAGGTGACATCACTAAAAGATATCCGCAAAAGATGAGCTCGCTCATCTCCACTAAGCTGAGCAGACATCTTCTGGAGGAGAGGGAGGAGAATATGGGGGGTTGATGGGGTTAGGTGGGAGAACATTGCAGGGAAGACCTCTATCTCCCTCTTGACGATTTTTTCACTTCCGCCACCTAATGCTATTTTTTCCCCATCCCAACAATTTTCGAACATATGAGTGAGAGAATAGTCACATGGTCTAACATCAAAAACTCTTTTTGAGGATAAAATACTTAACATAATAAGGACAAATAATACAGAATGCCCTTCGAGCCACAGAGATAAGATTTGCCCTATGATGTCTGAAAGTAAAATAATCTCACATCAACATCATATCCAATAGCATGTTTCTACATGCGATTGGATATGATTCTTCTTCGTATTGTGTGTGAATCATCTGTACGAAAGTTTCATTTTGGAAGGAGCGGTCCAGGTTAAGGTCAGGCAGGCAAACAGTACTAGAAGGTGTCCCAAAATTCACGCAAAATTTAAATTTAGCGCGATTTGTGCGGTAAAATGTTGCCAACAAGAAAAAAAAAAGACAGCGTGACACCTTACAGTTCAGGGTTATTAAAAATGGAGCGCTACACGAAAGAACAACGCATTTTCATTGATGAGCAATATTTTAAAAATAATGAAGGTTTGGCAGCTACAGTTTGCAATTTTCGTACAAAATATGGTCGGAATAGTGATTTAACTTCATCAACTGTGAAAATATTAATTAAAAAATTCAAGGAAACTGGAACAATTAGTGATCTTATACACTCTGGCCGTCCTTCAACAAGTCGTTCAACAGAAAACATCGAAGCAGTTCGTGAGAGTGTTGCTGAGAGTCCAGGAACATCAATTCGGCACCGTGGTCTTGAATTGGGCATTTCGAGAAACTCTCTACAGCGTATTCTCACGAAAGATTTGCATCTTTATGCTTACAAAGTTCAATTGACTCAAGAACTTAAGCCTATTGACTACACAGCAAAGAGAGTTCGTTGAATGGATTATGGAACAACAACAAGTGGATGTTTATTTTTCGAACAAAATCATCTTCAGCAATGAGGCTCATTTTCATCTTGATGGCTTTGTTAATCAACAAAATTGTCGCATTTGGGGTTCAGAAAATCCACGAGTGATTGTTGAGAAACAAATGCATCCAAAACGTGTCACTGTTTGGTGCGGAGTTTGGGCTAAGGGCATCATCTGTCCATTCTTCTTCGAAAATGCAGCTGGTAAGGCAATAACATGTTAATGGTGCTCGCTATCGCGACATGATAATCGAGTTTTTTGTGCCTAAATTACAAGATATGGATGTGGACGACATGTGGTTTCAACAAGACGGGGCCACATGCCATACAGCCCGAGAAAAAATTCAATTACTGCATGAGTCATTTCCTGATCGTGTAATTTCCTGTTTTGGTGATCAGAATTGGCTGCCCAGATAATGTGACTTAACGTCGTTGGACTTTTTTCTTTGGGGTTTTTTGAAGTCTAAGATTTATGGCAACAAGCCCATGACCACCCACGCCTTGAAGGAGGAAATTGAGCGCTGTATCAACGAAATTCAGACACATTTATGCAAAACGGTCATGGAAAATTTCGACAAAACAGTACGTATATGCCAGCAAAACCGTGGACACCATTTACCCGATATGCTATTCCATGCATAACCCTATACTGTATACTTTATGAATCAATAAGAAATTACAATTTTTAATTAAAAACCTGTGTTTTCTATCAAAATTACTTCTTGCGTGAATTTTGGGACATCTTGTATAAGGAAAAATAAACGAGTCAAGTGTCTTTGCAGTTACGGCAATTCGTTCATCCCGTGCACTTATCATATTGTGTTGTGATGATTGGTATCTAGGAAAGTAAAGTAAAATAATGGGTGAGCCACAAAAGTCATTGATATTTTCTTTCTTCAGGAAAATAGCACGAGACAAAACTCTTCACTAGCTCTAAAAGGAAGGAAACATATTATTATTTTAGAAGACAGATGTTTTTATGTCATCCCGACCGACCCATCTGTGCCGATGCGTCATTAGAAGTGTCTTGTACGAAAACTTTCAGAAGGAATCTACAAAGTTGGCCTCCCACCTATCATATGCACTTATCTTTTAGAGGAAAAGGAAGCGATGAGAAACTTCAACCTTGTTGAATATTTTAAGAGATTCTCTGACTTGCTTCAAAATCAGTACATCTTGATCATTTGTAAGAAAGATCAATAAAGGGATCGTAAGACTTATGTTTACTGCAATATTTATTAATTAATCTTCACTCCACTATTCAATTACAAGCATATCTGACCTGGCTCTCTGTATAAAGTGTTTTCTTTCAGAAACGAGAAAAAAACCTGAAGTCCCAACTAAAATGATCTGCTTATCTTCTGTGCATTCTTCACTTCAAATATCTTTGACTGCCTGCTGTTGTATTATTTCTCATCTGACTCATATCACCTAGAAACACTTATGAAATTGTTTAAAGAATACCTATTCGAATTCTTTATCCGACTGACATAAAACACATTTTATGCTTGCGAACGAATACCTAGAGGTGTTGCTAATATTCAAAAAAGATACGGAAATGACACTTCATTCTGGATTGTGTGATTGAAATTATGACTGCGGCATCTCAGAATGTAAGTGTAAGTAGACTCCAATATTCTATATACAGAACGGAGATGGATTATGAAAATTATATATCCCCTGTCTCTACTTCACATTCTGAACCCTGCTTTGTGCTATTATTACCTGTTATCCAATTTTGGTTCTTCTACAGGTTTATAGCTGGAATGCACTAGCTTACAATTCTTTTAAGGGACAGAACAATTTAATTTGTTCAAATTGCCAATTCCTAAAGCTCTTAAGTGTTCACGAGTAGCTCCACTCCAGAACCAGTTACTCTTCCTCAGAGTAACTGGATCACTTATCAATGTCTGCACTCTGCCCGATCGCCTCATCCCAAAACAACCGAGCAAGTATTATCACTGAGCCAGGCCTTCGCACTGCGATACCAAGCAGAAAGCTTATAAGAACAAGAAATAGCCTACTGTTCTTTTGACCCCTGTATCAGTAAAAAGTCTTTTCCAAAACGAGGGAATCCCTCTTATATCAGTGAGTGACTCAAAGCATTTGTTTTAATTCACAAACATCAACAGTTGCTGTACACAGTTCATTTCTGGTCTTATTCTCAGGAGAAATATCAATAAATGCTGTCCTTCTTGAGTTAGCTGACAACGTACCCGATATGGATGGATTCTTTCATCTATTCACCATTTAAAATGGAGTGAAGCATATTTAATCTGACTCATCTGGTAAGGCCAGTCTGGAATTGGACGTCCTGCATAATAATAATAATCATTTGTGTTTTTTTATACATTTTATTATGTCTCCGATAAATTACATACATAGATACAATAATAGTTGTATATATAACGTATATATATTATATAAAATTTATAATACATTACAATTGTGAATAACAGATACTTGCGAGTTAATATTTTTAAATAATAATAATTTTGTTTTTAATAAATAATATTTTTGTTCATTACTAAAATATTTACACATATATATAGAATAGTTATCTTAAGTATAATTTTACAAAATTTTGCAATAAATTTTTCTACATTGGATTTCAATTAAAAATATTTAATATAACACTCTTTGCCTCTATATTGCGCATTTACAAAGCGTGTTCTAATATTAACAGTGATGATTACACATTTTTCTTTTCTTTTTTTTTAGTGAATAACTAATATAATAATAATAGTTAGGGAGGCATTTCTGATTTCTTCCTCGAAGCATTGCAGAACTTATCCGAGGAAGATGATAGATGGGCATGGTTTCGTGATTATGTTTCTATACTGTTCGCAAGCCAAGTATTGGTTTTAATCTTTGTTGATACGTGTTTGGAAGGCCTCAACTGCTGTTACACATTAATAATAATAATAATAATAATAATAATAATAATAATAATAATAATAATAATAATAATCCCCGAAGGAACACGGCCTTGTCGTGGCGGTGTTCCTTGTGGCGGCTTCAGTGATGTTGAGAGCTATTCTGGCGATAGCATAGCTGCCAGCAGGGCCACCGTTGTCATATTGGTCTCAACCGAGGAGCCAGGCTAACAGTGTTCCATCCCCCATCTTAGTTGTGAAAAGGAAAAAGGGATCCATACTGGATCAGTCGACGCCCGGGTCATCAAGGACTGCTTCTGATGTTGGGGATCCTGAGCATCAGACGACAAGTGGGCTACAGGACCCAGCCCTCCTTGCTGGGTCCTGTAGCCCACTTGTCGTCTGATTGCTGGGCAATCAGGGCAGGAAGCTGAAAAGCGACTGGAAGAAACCAAACGTAAACAATAGACTGTAGAAGAAAACAGAGAAATTATGAAATGTTTTTACAGATCCAAACCAGAAAAATGAGGTTTCAGAAAGCGTATGCATTTAATTTGGAAACAAAAATTCCCAGAATCTGCAATAACAGAACAACAACTTATGGACCAAAAGAATTTCATTTTCCGTAACAAAATATTTACTGAACCTGAGCTGCAAGAGTTACGTAATAAACCAACAACTCCAGTAACAGAAAATCATCAGACGCTAGCTATATCAAACTTTGGAATTCAACTCAGTAAACATCAAGCTGACGACATACCTCAGAATGTTTTGACAGAAGTGCAGTGTAAAATGAAGTCAGAGATATTGGAACATATGAACTCCATAAATGACCGTATAAGACTACTACCATTAAACGTTTTACAGAAATCTAAGCTAAAACAGCTCCTCTTGGACGCAAATGCTGTAATTGAAACCATCACAAGCAACAGTATAAAGAAAACAAATCAACTCTCCCATACAGCACAGCTTATATCATTTTGGTTGCAAACCGAAAGAGCAAAAGCCGAGGATGAAACAATCTGCACCATGGACAATCCGGTTAGAAAGAAAAGTCAACAAACCACGAGCTGATCTGAGAAACCTAAAAGAGTTTTAAAGAAATGTCGAAAAAAATAACATCAAAAACAAACTGATTAACACATATAAATTGGCCAACAAAACAATTGTTGAAGTTACAATTTGTTTTAGCTCGAAGAGCTAAAACAAAGAATTACAACGACTGCACATAAAATTAAAAGATATGAAGCAAGAATAAACTAATATGTGCAAAATATTCAATTTCAACAGAACCAACTTCAGTTCGTTCATTATCTCCAGAGAAATACAAATGCAAATCATCATTCACCCGGAAAAGAAGAAACACTCAAATTTTGGAAGTCAATCTGGGATAATCCTATTGAACACAATAAAGACGCTTCATGGATTAATGAAATAGAATCAGAAATGAAACAAACAAATGCAAAATGTCATTATCACAAACGAAATGGTCAGTGCTCAAGCTAGAAAATTAAAAAACTGGAGTGCGCCTGGCAAAGAAGAACTTTTAGTTAAAATATCTAACCAGTCTACATGATCGAATGGCAGAACAATTTAATAATTTGTTGCTGTCAGGTTCAGTGGAAGACTGGATGATATCTGGGCGCACTTTTCTCTTCATGAACTATAAAGATAAGGGTGCAGACCCAACTATCGTCCAATAACATGCCTACCAAATATGCTTATGCTGTTCACTGCAATCATAGCAAATTCCATATTCCAGAAATTATCAGATAATCAGATTTATCCAGTTGAACAAAAAGGCAATTTTAAAATTGCCCTTTTGTTCAGTTGGCATGGATAGACTACATGGCATGGAACATGGCATGGATAGACTACAAGAAAGCATTCGATTCCCTCCCACACTACAGGATCCTAAAATCATTACAAATATTTGGAATTAGCAAAAACGTATGTTCTTTTCTGGCTGCTGCTATGAAATCATGGAAAACAATATTAATAGTAAATAATGAATGATTAGGAGATATTAGCATTAAACGTGGAAGTTTCCAAGGTGATTCCTTGTCACCATTCTCTTCAACATTTCTGTGATACCTTTGTCTATGATTCTGAAGAAAATAAAACTTGGATATGAAGTACCTAAATATAATATTAAAATTTCCCATCTGTTGTATATGGATGACTTGAAGTTATATGGAAAATCGCCCCAGCAAATAGATTCTTTATTGAACACAGTTCATATTTTCAGCCAGGATATCAAAATGGAATTTGGTTTATTTAAATGCGCAGTTTTATCTATTAAACGAGGAAAAATTAATGACACTGGCAGTTTTAATTTTGATCAAGAGAAATATATAAAAGCAATTTCAGCTGACGAGCACTATAGGTACATTGGAATATTAGAAGTCAATGATATTCTCCACTCGAAAGTTAAACAACAGGCAGTATCAGAATGCATCAAAAGAGATAGAAATATTCTGAAAACAAAACTAAATGGACTAACACAATTACAGCAATGAATTCTTGGGCTATGCCTCTGATCCGATACACATATAGAATAATAGATTGGACAAAAGAAGACCTAGACAAACTGGACCACAAAACTAGAAAGCTAATGACTATGCATCATGTATTACATCCATGAAGTGATGTTGACCGGTTGTACCTACAGAGTAGACTAGGTGGACGCGGTCTACTGCAAGTGAGACAGACTGTGGAAGAAGAAAAAAATTGATTTAGGAAATTACATCGACGATAGCTCTGAGCCAATGCTTCAAGCAATTACACAACAGCGCCTTCTAAAAGCAACAGGAAAAAATCCGATTACAAAAAGGAACAAGAAAATAACCGATATGTGCGCTGGAAAAATAAACCCTTGCATGGCCAATTTCTTGGAGATACTGAGGACAAAATTGAGGAGAACAAGAGATGGATTTATTCTAGCATCTCAAGAACAGGCCTTACAAATTAATGCAATAAAAGCAAACATTTTCATCAATAATAACAGCAAATCCAGATTATGCGATCAGAAAGATGAGACTGTAGAAGATCTAATCAGTACCTGCAGCAAAGTAGCTCAAACTGACAATAAATACCGCCATGATCAAGTGGCCAAAATAATTCATTGACGTGTATGCAAAAAAATATGGCTTTCCTACTTTTGATAAATGCTGGCAGCATAAAACAGAGACAGTATGGAAAACGAAACAGCAAAAATTCTTCTCTGGGACTTTAGAATGCAAACTGATCGGCATTTGGAACACAACAGACGTGACATCACAATTATCGAACATCGACAAATTTGGATTATTGATATCGCAGTACCAGTGATAACAACATTAACAACAAAGAACTGGAAAAAAATACTAAATATCGAGATCTGGCAATCGAAGTTGGCAGGCTGTGGCTTAAACACACTAAAGTCATCCCAATAATTATCAGTGCACATCGTTCAACTTCAAAAAAGCTATCCAACTATTTACAGCAATTAAACATCAATGAAGTGACCGTATATGACCTACAAAATCCAGTATTACTTGGAACAGTTCATATTTTACGATGCTACCTGACGGACTATTCTTAGATTCTTGGGTAGAATCTGAATTGTTCTGAATCACCAGTCAAATTTTTGTTTATATGATATCTTGTTTTCACTGTGTATCAATTATGTGAATAAAATAATAATTATAATAATAATACATTTTTATTAATATTGTTGTTATTGATATTAGAACACTTGCCAAACAATGCTATCATATTATCCGATGCATCCCTTGAAAGTCTCACAAAGATGATCATTGTCATAATTGTAGTCTGAAATTAAGGTACGATTTTTACAAGCTGGATGGCAAAAAATCTACTTTGTTTTGTAATTAGGTTAATAATATAATTTATCAGAAATTTTTTTACAAAGAAATGAAAAAATCAATTCGGAATGCTTGCAGATTTATTTTACCCAGGGTTGAAGATTTATCAGCGAATAATGCAATGACAAAATGACGATACTTTTGTTACTTAAGACAACTTACAAAGCATCAAAAATGTCGTTTTTTTTATTCAGTTGAAGGCTTTGTGTAATTTCTCTACTAAGCGTACGTACATTATTCTTAATTTTATTATATCAATAATAGGAGTCAAATAAATAGCCTGCATTCCATTAATTTTTCTTCCTTTTCATTTTCTGACATTTTGTGATGTCTTTAAGGATGAGCTTTCACGACATTATCGAAATGAAAATGAACATTATCACTTCTCTAATAAAGGAAAATTAGTTGTACTAACATAGTTGTACAGGAAGAAGACCTTTCCCTGTTCAGTGATTTATATATTCCTTTCAGTCAGATATCAATCTCTCTGCTTCGAAAGGTAGTAACTGATATTTTGTTCAGGTAGAAATATGCAGAATCTGAATTTACCTTACAATCAAAGATTCCCCTAATTCAATATGTCATACAATTTTCCCCAGCAACCCTCACAAGTTGCTTTAGAAAAAGGCATTTGATACCATACCACATGAACACTCACATCGCAATTTGTGCTGGCAAAATATTAAATCATTTATGAAGCTGCCGAAACATATGTCCGTTGTTCAACGGGCATTTAATTAATCACATCTTCTTAGTGAACGAGGTCCAACAAGGTTTTCTATTGAGTCCACTTCTCTTCGCACTATTCTTTGAGCCCTTCTTAAAATGGACAAATAATATAAGGGTGTTAAGGATAAATCTCTTCCCAGCTGTATCAGAGAAATAATTATAAAAAGGAATAATAATAACAACAAGAAGTATAAATACAATAAATACAATTCTTCTAGTTTCTCACCACCAAGGGAAGCGGCTTCGATCTACCTGTGCTACGGTACCAATCGGTAACAAACATCGATTAATTATCAAGGAGACAACGAACGCATACTCCAAACCATTATCATAGTGTGTGTGCGCTCATCACAGAAACCAGAATGAAAGGAACTAATATTGAAAACCAAGCTACCACAAATATACTGGGAGAAATTCGATTCGATTAAGACAAACAATAATTAACTAAGCAGTGAAACAATAGGTTATTCTTTGCCATATTATCCACCAGTCCGCATTTGTCCGCCAGTGCAAAAAAAAAGAAGAAAGGTTAGTATTAATCTTTAGTAGTACCGCCAATATGCATTCTAAATTGTGGGAGGAATAATAACAGAACGAAAGTGCTAAACAATCTTAAGCTGCAAGGGCTAACTCGCGATCGAAAATCTCATGGCTTCTGAATATACAAAATAAACTGAATAGTTCAATGACTTTGACTTTGGAAGATCGCATACACTAAAACGTAAAGAAAAATAGACTGTATTTTGATCATTAAACCTTCATTTCTCTGAGTTTGGTCACTTTCTTGATTAGCATTACAGAAACAAATTAGCCAACAGTAACTGAAAAATCTTTTGACTTACTGACGAATATATTCACTGAAAACTGAATTGGTGTACGTAAGAAAATTATTATGGCATTAATTTAACACTTTGTGAGATTTGTAAGAAATGAGAAAAAGCCTTAAATATTTTATTATTTTGCAAAATTATATCAAATCAAAAATGAAAGTAGAGGATTTAAATAAAATGAAACAATTAAATGAAGAACAATAAAAAGATCACAATTGTTTATTACGTTCTAGCCAACAGTAACAGACAGCAACAAAGCAGACGCAAGAATACATTTATGGAAATATGAAAAAAGTAGGTACCAATCATTTGTCCTTGTATTTCAGATAGATCAGATACCAAATTACTGCACTACGGCGATTAATGTACTGAACAGATTTTATTCGGCCGTAGAAGAACTGAGAAATACTCAAGAGGCAGATGAAAATCCACAGAGAGAACTACACCTCATCCGAACCATTGTAGATCTGTAAAACAAGTGGAAGAACGAAACTGGTACAGATTTCGATGATGCTGTAATGCAAAGTTTGATTTACACCGCGGCTAAGGTGTGCTTTTGGAAGAAGATCGATGACATGAAACTGGCCGAAGAGGTTCTGTTGTGTTTGTACCGGTATGATCGTTTAGAAGGTCTTGCAAATCAGACACTAATGTATACCAGGCATATCAATTCATTGTGGTTATTGCCTGGAAAAGCAGTTCCCGAGAAGAGATCAGAATGGGAATCCCCTTTAGCTTAATTCCATCGTGCTGCCAACGCAAATAGGTTGGAATTTGAATTCGGTATGCGGTTCATTGATGTTATTTGTCGTTGCGAAGTGAGTTCGATTCCTATGTTAGCATTAGAATGCTGTAGTGTTGATCTGTTGCATCTAATGCCTGATCCTTGGATTTCTCTTAAATGAAATGAAGCTTACTCGCCCAGATTGTCACATCGATATACAGAATCATCTGAATAACGAACTTCACGAACTTCAGTCTATTTTTTCTGAGGTCGTATATTCCGATAATTCAGATGTACAATCGCCTATCAGCAACGATCATGCAAAAAGTGATCTCAAGAATATTGCCTCGAGAATTCAATTACTTCTTAACGTCACATCCCAGATGAACCTAAAAATCGTATTATCAGCATTTCGTAGAACACTTGGAACTCCGTATGTCGCAGAACTCGAGAACACCGGCATTGTTGATATTCTTGGCCTCTTCGACGAATGGATTCCGATGATCAAAGAACGATGTTTGATGCCATCAAGACTGACCCATCAATGCCGATTATTTGCAGATACGGTCATCTTCTAGAGGAATAGGAAACGATAGAGGACCTTCAAAATTGTAGGAAATGTTTCTTCCCTAAGGCGACTTGTTGTATCTTCATGAACTGTTTACAGTCTACAGGAGAATTTCTGACAGCATTTCTTACGAAATCGTGACGGCAGAACTTCTCGTGTAGGATCTTGGGCATTTATTTCTTGGAATAGGAAACGACAACTGATGGAATTATAATTAATAGAACTGAAATGCAATCCTATGTTACTTCATGCATAAAAGAAAGATTAAACAAAGATCGATAGTATAAAAATTTCGATTCCATCGAATTAGCTAAAGAGGATGCCTCTCAGCTTGGTACAAAATTTTTCTGATTTTTTATACTCCATCTGTGGTGGATACTTTAGAATCAGAAAAAACTTTTTCATTCGTTCCACATTTTGTTTTTTGAGCATATGTTTCTGGAACGAAAAACAATGGCTCTTATAACAGAAAAAACATACCATGATTCATCGATATCTGAGCGGTGACATAAATTAAAAAAAATTGTTAATACACATTAATTTGTTGATGTATTCATATATATTATTCAACATACCGAATTAATAATAATCACACCGTTGGTGATTGCAAGCAACGAGAAAAAAAATGAAAGTAACAAAATTGGAATCACAATCAGAAAAATATATCATAAATTCAGACTTAAGTAATAATTAAATAATTATGCAGGAATAATAATTATTCATTTATTTTATTAATTTCTTAGAGTTTTCTCTTTTTGTTAATTTATTTTGAAAGAGTTGTAATAAAACTCGGCAAATGTTATTTCTATTCACAGAACACAATTCTAATTTAAGCATTTTAAATTACTCTTATACGATATGCATCAGAATATATATATATATATATATACTGTATATATATATATATATATATATTAGGATGGCCTAGAAAAAAAAAACAATTTTCTTATCCTTAGATGTCAAGGTTCGCTTCAACATCGCAAGTATCCGCTGAGTTGTATCTGCAACTTTTGTTATTTGACGTTTGAAGTTTTAATTCGTACCCATCAATATACCAAGATCCTAATATAGTATGCTACTGGAACTCTAATCAGGCCAAAGGTCATAACTATACACTTAATAACATCTGAGAGCAATTTTCGTTTGCCAAATTTCCAGTTCATTTCGTAACTGCTAAAGTTGCATCTCTGATTGCCTTCCTATCTCCGCATCATCGACAAACAATTGGACATCTGATGGTAGACCCTGCCTTATGTTGATAATGTATAGATTGATCAATATTGCCCATGGATTGAACCCTGAGTTACACCAATGGTTACCTTAAATCTGACAGATTCACACCCAGTGTACACCACTTTTTATTATCTGTCTGTCAACGTCCTGATCCAAGTCAAGAGATTATATTCCAATTCAATATTCTCCAGTTTATGCGACAGTCTTTTGTGTGATATCCTAACAAATGCCTTAGAAAAATCCAATATTATGATAGCGTATCCATTCCATTTATCCATCTCGGCGTAACATTGTTATAAAATATGAGCACGTTGTTAAAGATGAACTTCCTTTATTACACTCATGTTGTTCCTTGCAGAGTATAGCATGTTTTTCAATTATTTCTATGCGATTTCTTGCCAACTTCTCTAAAATATTTACTACCACACCAGAGATACTGATGGGTCGGTAGCTAGACACATCAGATTTTTACACCACCCTTGTACAATGGAATTATCATACATTCTTTAATGAGCTGAGACTAAAGTTATACAAATGTGTGAAAGGCCTATCCAATTCAGATGAACATTCCTTTAACAAACCGATAGATATTCCATCTGCCCTATTGAAAAATTCTTGTGCAGGTTATACAACCACCCTTCAACTCATTTTCATGAATCTTTAACTCTTCATCTAACCTATCAGTAGCACTGTGCACCATGTTACATACGCCTTGCTGATATATCTTAGCAAAGTGGGCACTCATTAACTGAGTAATCTCATTAACTTCCGACCCTCAAGTCTCATCTGCATTCAGTAAAGTTAATCTTCCACATTCATTCTTTCTTTTGCTTGTGGCATAACGACAAAAATTCTTTTAGATTGCCTTTAGCTTGCATGGCCAATTTCTTTTCACACTCCGCTTTACGTTTCTTCACAATACTGGTTACTTTTCTGGCCTGGGCTGTATGTATTTCACAACTCTTCTCACTCTTATTCTCACCATACTCTTTCCACATCATCTGTTACTTGGGGATCTCTAGCTTAATAAGGTTTCACATCCATTTCACTCCCAAACTATTTATTCCTCGAACACTAGGATACATTCAGATAACGCCTCATTTAAGCACGTTTCAAAGATTTGCATGCATTGCTCACATTTTCCATTCTGTAACTTTAACATGGGACCAAAGATAGTACTCTCCTAAGTTCATCATAATTTCCAGCTTTGTAGTTCAGAATATAACCGGTTTTAATGGGAGCTTCAATGCAATTAGATACTTCCCAAGAACGTACAGCATGATCACTGCCACCAATTGGTGGTAAAATAGCCATATTCTTGGTATGGCTATGAGCAAATCAAACACTCTTTGACCTCGAGTTCCTTGTTTAACATGCTGCTTATGAAAGTATTCTTGCAGCAACTGAATAAATTTCTCTTCTTTCTATTCATTTGATTTCTCTTCCACCCAATGAATGTTTAGAAAATTAAAGTAACCCATAATTATCATTCGTTTGGTACCCATAAGTCTAAATAGGGGATGTATATCTTCGTCCCATGCAAATGAGCTGCCAGGTCTGTAGCAACACCCCAGCAAAAATTTCATTCTGTTAACCTCCACATCACGCCAGAGAGACTCAAACTCACAGCTTCATGGGACATTTTTTTCTTACATTTCTACCCTAACTGGACTAAAATCATTCTGATATCATTAGTAGCACTCCTCCTCCTCCTCCTCTCCTATCTCTTCTGTCATTCCGAAAAATAGCATACCCATTGCACTCGATCCCACATTCACTAAAGCAACGAAATCAAAGCCTTTGTTTCTAATGTTCCTGGTGTATAGACATTCTCTGTATCAGGTCTTATACCAAGTAATTTCTCTAGGCTTCTGAAGTCAAATGAATTCAAGTGCAGGCCAACATTCTTACACAAGTCTTTTCTGCCATCAAACGCAACCCACACGTGTAAAAAATCATGCGTATCTTCTACACAGCCAGCGCGTGAAATCATTTGCTATTATCGCCTTCCTTCTTAACTCAGTACTATAATATCCAGGTAGTAATCCTACAATTTTTACTTACTCACATTTCTTTCTCTCACTCTTCCAACAGACCTTTTATTTCTTCATTCATACTATATTTGTCACCACTTAAATTATTAGTACCTACCAGAACTACCATTTCTTTTACATTTTTTGTTTAGCTTGAAATTACGTTTGCCATATTTTTAATTTATACTTACTTTTTTATACTTTTTATACTTTTTAAATTTATACATATGTAGAAAGTATTTTGCCTTGGGCATATATTATGTTAAAGATAGATACCAAGCAATTTTATAAGCTAGGTTGTTTAGTCCTTTTTCCGAAGTAAGCAAACTGACAAGTAAGTGAGGTTTGCGGCTGCACGTAGTGCAACACTGCGGCAACTCGTGGTAAAGGTAGAGTAAGTACCGATCACTTTCCTTTGTATTTTCCCCTAATGCAAAGCACATTTCCTTGCGGTGATGTATGATGCTATACTTTAAAGGTAAAGGTCACTACCCAGACCGGTTTCGACCTTTATTGACGTCTCATCAGTGGGAGCCACGACTTAAAAAATGACAAGGGTGAAGTAATACAGAGCTTATGAATTTTACCTAAACAAGTTGCATAAGAAACAAACAAACATTCAACTTATTTAGGTAAAATTTATAAGCTCTCTATTACTTAACCCTTAGCATTTTTTTAGGTCTTGCTCCCACTGATGAAACCTCAATAAAAATCGAAACCGGTCTGCTTAGTTTTCTTACCTGTTCTTAACTTGGCTATCAACCTGATGGTGTCTTGAGGAAAACTCATTTTTTTCATTACTTTCCACAGTTTCACGTGCTGAACACAGTCAAAAGCATTAGAGTAGTCTAAGAAACAGAGGGAGTCTGAATTCTTTATATGTTTCTATGTTCTGTCTAAGATAAAGGATCTGATCTCTGGTGCCGTTACCTTTCCTTAAACTTGCTTGTTCCTCGGGCATCTCTTCTTCAACTTCGGCCTCAGTCCTATTACCATGATCTAAAACAACATTTTGCTTGCATGACATATTAAACTAGTAGTTCTATAGTTCTTGCAATTCTTCATATCTCCCCTCTTATGCAGTGGTATGAAAACTGACTTCTTCCAGTCTCTTCCCATGATCCTATCTGCCATATCCTTGTAATCAAGCTATGAAACACTCTTATCCTTCCATCCCCTGCTGACTTAAATAACTCTGCTATCCAACACCTTTTCTTTAATCATCAGTTGGTTAAAATGTAATCAATTTCATTAAACACCTCTCCATTTGCACTTTGCCGTATCCTTTTACGATTCTTCTCTTCCTCCTCCCTTTTTAAGGTGGTGAAAAGAAGAGACCTCCGCTTTCAACAGCGTCTATCAATTTCCATTCATTCTGGCACTATATTTACCAACTGCTGCTAGATGTACATCGCTTTTACCTACTTTAGCACTTTAAGTCTCCCATAAAAATTGTAAATATATATTTTCTGTGTAATTGTTGACGTAGCTTGTCACATGATGCAAGATGGTTGGTGCGTTAACGTTTATAATTATTAATTTGCAACATATATTTCTTTTAAGTCGAGTTCTGTAATCCTTTTGTGATATTTCTATTTCTAGTGTTTCATCTTTTATTGAACGGTTAATTAAGAAGTCAATTCCTCCTTGGAATCTTTGATTGTCACCATAACTACCCAATAATAAATGAACCTAATTTATCATATATCAACTGCCTATAAATAGAATGGACTGCAAAAATGAATTAAAATGGGTTGCCCATGGTATTTAAAATACTAATTAAAATCCTAATCATTGTTTGTCCCTGTCAGAAACTTTCTTATCTAGCAAATATAAGAAGCGTCATCCAGTTGTAAATATTAAAAAAAAAAAAAATTTCCCCACCGAATTCCGGCACCCTTAGTTCCAGAGCCTATCTGGATTAGTGTTTTTGTCAGACTAACAGAGGTTATCACCTAACAGAGACTGTAAATAGACTCTAGCTTGATGGCCATCATAGGAATGTAAAGTGCGATCTCATAAGATGTGCCAGCGCATCTCTTGCCTACATATCTTGTTATACCTCTAAAAGAATGCAATTGAACTCAATTTCACAGGTTGTGGACAGATTTACACCTTTTTTACATCTTATTTCTTCATACAGAGCTGTCTGGATTTACAATGCAAATTAAACGCTCTACACACACATAAGGAACTTTATATTTATGCGATAATCAAATTATGTTTAGAGATAAAGTGTATAACAGGGGTCAGGAACCTTTTTTGAATCAAAGAGCCATTCAATCAAAAAAAAATTAATGAAAACAAAATTTTGGGAGCCGAAACTTCAATTCGATTTTTCCTGGCGACTCAAAGTTCCGGTTAGTTCAAACTTAGGTAAATTTGCTTTTAATTCAGTACTTTCAGATATCAAATACCACTTTTATGTTTGCATATAAATTTTTTATATGTTCAATAAATAAAACGACATTAAGTTTTATTAAGTTTTTAATCACAAGACATGTTTAAGTAAGTATAATATTGCAAAAAAGTCAGAATTTGTATTGCAAAAATAATTACTCCGAACAAAAATACGATATTATGTATTTTAATAGATATTTGGTTGTTTTAATTTAAAATTCTCTAATGACACTTTTGATTTTGCATCTTCTCAACCAATTTACTTAAATCTGGATTGTATGTAGTGCACTTTAATAGTAATTCGGCTTTCAAACTTTCATCAGTCGATTTGATCCTATACTTATTTTTAATCTAATTCATTGAAGAGAAAAATTTTCGCAATTGTACGTAACCGAAAAGAGTCAAAACCTCAGAAACAAGTCGCCTTGCATTTGAATAATTAGTTGGGAAAGAATTCCAACATTTAAATATAATTTCCTGAGGTGTTTCTTCCATAGTTTCCTCATTCACTTCAATTTGTGCTACCATTTTCTGAAGTTTTTGTATCCAGATGCTTTTATTCTGAATTTCCAGAAACTCCATTTGTAGTTCTGCAATTGATATTCCGGGAAAAGATTCAATATCTATTAATTTTAAATTGCAATTTAACGGATGTAATATAAAATTCATCATCTTCTGATGTTTATTAAAATCCTGAAATCTTCTTGTAAATGAATTTAAAATTACAGTAATCATTTCAGAGAATATTTTGCAATCAACTTTTTCTTGATATAAATTCAATCTATAATTTTTTATATTTTCAAAATATATAAATTTTTCTTCAGTAACATCTTCGAAAAACACTCTTAGTTTCTGTTCAAAGGTAAGGACTCCCCCTATTAATTGTAAGGCTGTGTTTCCCTTCCCTTGCAACTTCAAATTTAGCTTATTAAAATGTTCTGTCAAATCAAGCAAAAAACAAAAATTTTGTATCCATTCGGGATTGCGGAGAAGTTCCACATGATTTACGTTATAATTTTTAGTGGTTAAGAAAATTGTTACTTCTTTTAAGAACTGAAAAAATACGTTTTTAACACTTTTCCTCTTGATAATTCATCGTACAGATATAAATATCACTAAATCTTTATGTTTGACTACTTAGATCCTCTAAAAATGTGTCAAAAAGTCTGTGATTCAACGCGTGAAATCGGATGAAATTGATCATTGGCACAACCACCCATCATTCTTTGGAAATTCTTTAGTTATGGTAATAACCCCAAAGAATTTGCAACTAAGGCTTCTTGATGAAAAATGTAATGAAATCAAATAACTCCATGTGGAATATGAATGGAGAATAATTTAACAAACCCGTTATTTTTCGCAATCATAGAAGACGCGCCATCGGTCGCAATGCATACCATATTATTAATATTTATATGTTTATTCTGTAAACTTGTAAGAAGGTTTTCTGAAATATCTTGACCTGTAATGTGTTCTGTATGTGTTAGCAGATCACGAAGTTCTTCTGGAATACCGGAAGATGTGATATATTTCACCATCACGCAACATTGAAAATATGGTGATATTTCCGATATCACCATATCGGAAATATCATTTGATTCATCAGCTGCAATAGATGTGAAATCGGCAGAATTAATGTCCATAGTTTGCATATTTGAAACTTCTGCTGAAATTGTTACAATCCATTTCTTGACAGTTCTATCCGAAAGAGGTAAATATTTAATTTTTTTACGTATCTCGTCCTTATTTTTAATATCCTTAAATAGAATTTCAGAGACATTATACGTGCATGTTTTTAGAAATTCACCATCGGTAAAAGGTTTTCCCACTTTTGCTATTTCAAGGGATAACAAAAAACTTGCTTCAGTAGAATTCAACGAAGATTTCGTCTAAGATGAAACTTTATCTTGGTATTTTCCATAATGTAAAACACATTTCCTAGGAAATGTATGCTGTTATTACATTATGGCGGGAGGTCTCTACCCAGACCGGTTGCAGCCTTATGAATAAGTAAAACCGTCTCTAAAAATTCGGACGATCTCTAGGCCACTCAATTGTGGGTGAAAGACCGTCCATCTTAGCGTTGGCTCCACTCAGTGATGGCCCTCCAACAAAATAACATAATAAAAATTGATTTGTGCATAACATTACTGACACTAAATTAAATACCAGTTTAGTACCACAATAAATAAGTTAACTAACAGAATTTTATTTTGACAGTTAAAATCCATATGTATCTAAAACCCGTGGTGTTTGGCAGGAGAGCTGATCAATTAGTTCAAATTTCGCCGTGGCGCTGGTTACCTTAGACAGGGTTAACATTTATCGGTATTTCAAATATAACCTAGTTGTCAGTTGTTCATGTCATAAAATTCCATGCGTAACACACATCACATGCATAGTATCCAGAGCCACGAACAAGCCGTATCAAAAATTAATATTTAGTTGTTTGTATTAATTATGTATCTTTTAATTCGATATAAAACAGCAGCACTTTGTTCAGCCAAGAGCTGTATGCGGCTCCGAAGCCGCCGATTCCCGACCCCTGGTGTACAAAATAATCTAAAATATTTTATTATTTATAAAACTTACATTGCACACACTAAAATTCAACAATTTACAAAGACGTTAAAGTTGAAGAGAATTATTTGAACCAACAACTGCAGAAATCTTAAAAAAACCGACGCAGGAATAAGTTACTTGGAATAATACACTTGGTGTGTAACAAAAGTAAACACAGATGATTTGTCATTTCTGCTTGCAAGATGGAGCAACAATCAAATTACGAGACACTATCGGGGATTCTAGAGAAAGAACATATAGCTGTCGAAAAACTTCTGAAATCCCTAGAGAAAAAGGATGACTCGGGAACACCAGCTCATCCTATCTATTGTGGATTTGAACAACGAGTGACGTATTGAGAAAATGAAGACGCTGACAGTTGAGTAAAAACTGTAATTTACACAGCAGCTGTGGATAGGAATGGATGTTAGATAAGATTTTTGTGAGAGGAGGAAGTGTCTAGATGAAAGTTCAGAGCCTTTGAAATCTTTGGTACTGCTGGAAATATTGGGAGGGAGGGAGGAAAATATGCAATGACCAGTGAATGACCAGATCCGTCCATTGTGGTTGCTACCTCGAAAGGACATGACTCAGCAAAGGGCATGACAAGATTATATTGTTTTTATCGCATTTCATCGTGAGGCCAATTCAAACAAACAGCAGTTTGAAAACAGTAAGCAGTTTAAAAGTGTTGTATGTTGTCAAAAGATTTTAAACCACTTATTTGATGCTAGCCACGGTAACTAGCATCAAATTATTTGATGCTTGCTCAGCAGTAAAAGTAACGCTAACCTGTTACTTTTACTGCTGAGGTTTGGATATCACTTAAATGAAAACAAAGATACCAATTTTGTCTTCTACAAGAAGGTGCAGAACCATATTCGTGATGAACTTACTGTTTTCTTGGGCTCGCAATTCTTTACAAGGATCTAAAATCTTCAAATCTATAGCTTTCCTATCCCTAACAATGATCTCATTCAAGGAGTAAAATATAATTAAAAAAAAGCTCCAAACATTCAATCTCTTCTTCATATTTCACCACAAATCAATATCATTGTGTTAGAAACAGACTTTCTTTGCTGGAAGGATTCCCATACTGTTGATATATTATACAAGCATATCTCTGATGCTTCTAAAGATATTCATGACCAGCTGGACGAATGGATACCTATTCTGAAACAACGATGTCTGAACCCTTTCAGACTTATCCGTCTGTGCACATGCCTCATCAGGAGTGGTTTTCAAGAAAACTGTCAGCTTCCTCAGAGCATCTACAGAATTGGTCTCCCACAGATTAAGTGCAGATTCCTTGATCTTTAAGAAGACTGAGAAATCAATACTATTTTCGCACCATGTAACAGAATTCAGAATAGCTGATCTGTTTACAAATTGAACAATTATTTTTACAATTTGTGTGAGGTATCAATAAAGAGAACTTACAACCTTAACTTTCCTCTTTGATTCGTTTAATTATCTATCTCCTTAAGTGCAGAATTGGAAATGACTCTTCTAGAGATATCCAATTCGGATGTTTGACGATTGGTTTAACTTTCAAAGATCAGATATTTCCATGGTACCATTATTTGCATGCTTCCTGTTAACTTATTTTTTCTAACTCCCACCCACTAAAGATGTAATCCTATAGTTTGCAAAGAGAGCTTATAATGGTCAGGAGATTTACAGTGTATAGCCCCACATCTTTGTCAAGTCGTCCCGCCCTCCCATAGAACGTACTGTTTCCACAGCCTTCATCACTTTTAAGGTCCACAATAAGCAGACTTATGATGTAGACCACTTTTAGTTTCCAGAGCAGGACTTCTACCATCTTATTCATACAGTATGAGTGATATCCATCAAGAGTATGTGACACTTAACATTTAGAGACACAAAACTTCCTTCTTCCTTCCGGTGATGCTGTAGTCGTCTGCAAGATGGTGTACTGGTAATAAACCTGATAATAACTGTTTGAATGGCTTCACGGTCAACTGATACATAATCCCGCTGCTACATACTGTGAGAAGTCATTCCAGGAGAGGAATTCTGGGTACTGGAATGTGTTTTCGAGGCTACGTTATTGTAAAGAGAAGGAAATTATAAAAATTAATACCACAATCTTGACAATAAAAACTCACTCACACACGTACTTTATTAACATCATCATATATACTAACAAATATGATATCAGCATTTCTTTGTCATCCAAAATGGATACCTTACTATAGCAGAAATGCAAATTGCAGTTCCAAGAATTACATCACAATATGAGCATCCAAATTGCGTATTCATGAGTCAATTTGGAACCTGTGTCGCTGCGGGATCCAACATTGCTTGCCATAGAATAGCTAATTTAGAGGAAACCTTCAGCCAGAGGAGGTTCAAGGTTTCATTGCCTCATTTATTAACAATCGTGTGATGCATTTACAGCTCTTCGAATTTCAAAATCCACTTTAACCACTTCGCCTTCTATCCAAAAAACGCATCCTTCTGTAATTAATACAGCTATCGAAATAGTGAGGTATATTCTAGGTGACGTACTGTTCACAGTTCCAGCTGGCTCCCTTTTTAGAACACCATTAACCACACTGCACAAGATGCGGATGTTTTTGCTCTAAACCATAACCTGAAACAAGTGTGTTTATTCTGCTAATACAGTGATCTTTTAATCATTTCTTCCAGATACATCTTAAAGGTCACCTCTCCTCTCCTCTCTCGGTAATTCAGATAATAACCGTATAGGACTTTTCGTGTCTCACAAACTCTCTTCCTCCACACATCAATCTACACTACAATGGCACTAAAATGGTAACAATTGGGCTGACCTCAGGAACTGTTATTATTTTCCATGATCTGACTATTACTTTCACAAAAGTAACATGACGAATCCTTTCTGAAAATTGATGAACTCCACAGCGTTTTTCCACCATTGCACATCACTTCATTTATTCATTAAAATTCCCATAATTTCATATATTTCTATGCCATGGTGTTCTTCATTGCGTACACACATTTTTCTCTTGGTGACGATGAACTTTACCTATGGCAGTACCTACCTGTCAGTATAGAAGTTTGCTTATTTATACATAATATGAATAATTATAATGGTGGGTTTGTGTGAAATAAGTATCGTCTCGGTGTAATTAGCATAATATAGTTGTGTTAATTTCACAGATTAGCACTGCATAATCCATTCGGTCATACTTCTGTGAAAGCAGTCAATGGGAATAAGACATAAGAAAAGTAATAATTATGAAATATCATTAAAACTAAAAGAGTATGGGAATATACTATTACTGTTTTCATCGTGCTACCTTTTGAAGAGGAATAATAATAACGTTATTTTTTTGCTATAGAAAAAATGAAGATTCAGTTAATATTTGTATTGAGTGATTGCTTCTGATGTTGAGGTTGGGATTCTACTTGAATGAGAAAAAAAGTGTTATCATCATCTTCCACAATATTAGCAAACAATAGCAAATCATTTGTATGATGAATTGATTTCGTAAATTGGGTGCGTATTTATATGATCATTTAAAACTCAGATTTTGTTCTCCCTCACGATGATTTCATAAGAAAAAGTAAAAGTTATCCTAAGAACAGTGCTACCTACCTTCTATTTTTCTTTATAAAAAATTGTTGATCATGTTAAGCAACACTTAAGATATTCATATATCATGAATATAATAACATATATTTTATCATAATATAGAAGATAACATGAACATCAATAAGATTTTTTATCATTTTAATTAATAGATCATAAAAAAGGTGTTTACTGAGATGATCCTTATCGTCCTCAATGCAAGTAAAAAAATACGCTGATCGCTGACATTTTTGCAGATTAAAATGAAAAGTATAAGTACTAGAACTCATTTTGCGTGTATAATTATCTAAAAATTAAAAATTCAATAAATTCCTAATCTCCGTTTCGATATTCATATTACTAAATAGTACGAGAAATTTTCATAATTTGAACAGTTTCCTTACAAAAATAAAGAAAAAAATACTTGTATCTAATCTGAGGAACAATATTCTTAGAACAGAAAATTATAAGAGCGAAAAATTTCTAAATGCACAGCAACCTCTGTAAGAGTATCAGTACTCAGTAGAATAGAATTATTGCTCGGTACAACAGAAAGATGCTTTGTTCAGCAATCCTATCTAATTCATATTAGTTCCGAGATTCCCGCCTTACAAGATCTTTGCAGAGTTGCATCGTATACCAATGGAGTGATTGAAATTATCGCTAGAAACAGAAAAAAGTGTCAACATCTGAACAAAGAACAAATACTCCTTTATTTTCCTAGGTACAGCTTATTTAGAGGGACCTTCTCTAGTCAACAAACAAGCAAAGTCAAAGTATTAATCACGTTTTTGAAGACGCGATTATTACTTTGGGATTAATCTCAGTTGCCTATTCAGACTTCGCCTATCGAACGGTTTTTCAATCTGAGTCCCCACTTTTGAACACCTCTTTTCTTATTGCTTTTCATTAATATTTTAGTTTTAAAAGCGTCTCAGAAGATAAAATATTTATTATTCGACAGAGTACGACAACAATATTTACATCATATTCTGAAACTAGTGAGAAAACATTTATAAAGCTACAAAAACCTTTTTCTTGATCAACAGCTATATAATCGATCATATTTTCTTAGAGAAAAAGTCCGACAAGGTTGTCCATTGATTCCACTTCTCTTCGCATTACAGCCATTCTTCAAATTGAAAATTAGCACATTCATGATAACAGGAAATCCTTGGTAATCAACAGCAGAAGGATGCACAATAATAGCTTACATTGACGACTAGTTTTCACCTACTTCACAAATCATGCACCAGATCGGATGGGTTAATTGACTTCGAACCAATTATTCCAAAACGCAACAGCGTAGTGGAGAGAAATGGAATATTTACACTCTACACTTAGGCCTAACCATGAAATTGGACTTCCTCAATACGATGCTTTAAAAATAAACTATTTTGCATATTACTCACCAGATAAGAAGGAGTAAAAACCATTTTGCAGAAGTGGAACATCAATTACCTCTTTTTCTTCGCTTCCAGAACAGTAATTAAAGTAGCAACTCTCTATGCATTCATACATATCATTGAACTAACAGAAGTCACAGAATCATCTGAAAAACACTGCATAGGCCACACGCTATCTACATCCTTTTTGTTTTGAATTACAGATAAAAAGAAGCGGATCAACAAAACCTCTACTTTCCAGTCTCCAAAGTCACTTTAATCGCCTGTATTATTAATTAAAATAAGACCTTATCATATTTCTGATATTCAAAGGCAGTCGTATCGATTCAATTGGAGACGATGAAGTAAGGCTTTGACGCTTTCTTTAAATAAACGTTCCAATTTTTAGCGCTGACGAATAAAGGAAACGTGTTTCCTCCATTCGTCGATAACGTAGTCTTTATACATTTAATGTTTTGCAGAGTCCAATTTCTTGGAATTCCTATTGATGGTATAAAATTAGCGATCTTGTATTCTATTTTCCAATGAAGGTCCTATTTGTCCAAAATACGAAAGGTGACAGTCAGAAAAAAATTGGTAGACGCCAGAAAGAGCAAGATTGGTGCGTTTATCTTGATAAGATGAGAACCATGACGAGAGTTTTTTGACTGGAATAAATGTACCACTAGATTACACTTCTTGAGAATTCTGCTATTGTTTCTGAGATACTACAGATGTAGGGAAATAGGAGCTCTACGTCCTCTTTCCTTGTTATTTGAGCTAGGAATATAAGAATCCGAAAGGAGATGTGCAGTGTGGTCCGATAAGTCTTCATATATCGTTTGATGTTTGTAAGGTCTTGCTGTAGTTGATGAAACGTAGAGCAAATGATGTGCTCATCTTTTAATAAAGTTTTGGTAACTCTAATATTTTAAGAGGGACGTTGTGTAGCCCACTCCTCTTGAATGTGGTGTCCATTGAAGGGTAGGCGCTAGGTACAACATGTTTCTACTTAGATATCCAACACCTCCGCTGATCATCAGTTGGGTGAGGAATAGCATATCCAAGAAGGTTAATTTGTTTGTATCTAACAGCTCATGCTTAGCAGCGTTGCTCTTCTTTTAAAGATTGCTTTGAGTGTTTTGTTAACGGACGACTACACCGGCTACAAAATACTAGAACACTCGCCTACCTCACAAAAATTCATTAAAATATTTAAAAAAAAGTATTTTTATTTCTTTAAATATTTTTATAAAACGCTTGTAAAATGTTAAAAAAATACTGTACCTTAGGTCCAATAATTATCTTGTCCAACACATAAATAATTTGTATTTATGTGTTGGGCACATTTCTGTTTTCAAGGCTACGTTACTTACTTCGTAACAAACTAATTCTTGCTCTAAGAACGGCCAGTCTGTCCACATAATTAACTATGTTCCTAAATGTCTTGCGTTCTATTAATTGTTTTGCGAATAAATGAAGTATAGTAAAGAAAAATGGAAGTTCTTATTTCGATCATTTCTGGGGGAAATTTCCATCCCTCCGACCGCCCAAAAGAAAACTCATTTAACAGGCTTATCACAAAGCCCCCGTAGTCTGTTGCATCTGTTGGGTTTCGTATTAAATCATTCCAACTCATGCTTTGCACTACAGGATGACGAAGTCTGCTTTGCATATTCTCAAGCAGATAAACAAACTGACATCGAAAACTGTATGTAAAAGAAGTGAAAGCAACGAAGGCTTTATCAAAACACGGCAGTTTGCATGAATTGCTGTATTACAATCTTCCACAAGAGGAATTCCCAAACATCAGGAAGAATGCACAACCACCTTAAATCCTAATTACCTATCTGTTTCTATCACTTTTCCAATATTTTGTTACCGTCTATTAATAAGTTTATCTACAACCGTTTTCTATCTATCTCAATGGCTTTAACAGGCCTTTAAGACCCACAACCCTCCAAGCATGCTTGGATTTCGTAACCGAAATACGAGGATAGAAAGTGTGTGTGTGTGTGTGTGTGTGTGTGTGTGTGTGTGTGTGTGTGTGTGTGTGTGTGTGTGTGTGTGTGTGTGTGTGTGTGTGTGTGTGTGTGTGTGTGTGTGTGTGTGTGTGTGTGTGTGTGTGTGTGTGTGCGTGCGTGCGTGTGTGCGAGTGCGTGAGTGCGTGCGTGGATGTGTGGTTGATTGAAACATAACTTTAACCTTTGCGTATAACAGATCCTGTTCAATAGGAAACCTTTTTTGCTTATTTACGCATAATACGGTATTATTCAGATAATTAAACAGCAGTTCGTGTAATTATCATAACATAATGGTGATAAGACATTTCAAATCGTAGAAATGCGTGGATATCTCCTGTTTTCTGTTTCCGTCGTACTTCCAATGGAAACAATCTGAAGTACAACGTTGGTATTATTTTTTGCCGTAGAAGACCATATTAATGACATATAGTTAACATTCTGTTTTTAAACTCAAATTACGTGCAATATATATATATATATATATCACATGGATCGGAATCGTCCTGATTTCATAGTTTTTCCGGTTTAGACATACGTATTCATAACAGAATTGCACAGTTAAACGAAATTATTAAACTAACTCTTCATTAGACTTATAACAAATAACCATAACTATCATATTATTTTGAAAAATTGTATCTACTCGTAAAAAAAGCATAGCATTAACATTACATAAAAAATAATAATAATAAAATCACAATTATTTATTACGTTCCACCCAACAGTAATAAACAGCAACAAAGCAGACAAGAATACATTGGCTGGAAAACTGACAGAGGTAGTACCAACCATTTGTCCTTACATTTGTAAAAGATCAGCTACCAAATTACGGGAGTATGTCGATGAATGTAGGCAACAGGTTTTATTTGGCAGTCGAAGAACTGATAAATGCTCAAGAGGAAGATGAAAATCCCTAGAGAGAACAGATCCATTGTACAGATCCATTGTGGATCTGTACAATGAATCATTACAATGTACAATGGACATCGTTCAGATCCATTGTACAGATCCATCAATTGTGGATCTGTACAATGTACAATGGATCTTGTACAGATCCATTGTGGATCTGTACAAGAAGTGGAAGAATGAAACCTGTATAGAATTTGATGATGCTGTAGTGCAAGGATTGATTTACACCCCGGCTAAGGTGTGCTTTTGGAAGAAGATTGACGACATGAAACTGATTGGAGAGGTCCTGTCTTGTTTGTACCGGTATGATTGTTTAGAAGGGTTTGCAGATCAGATACTGGAGAAGACCAGTATCTGATCTGCAATCAGATACTGGTCTGATGCAACTTCTGATGCAATCAGCATCAGAAGAACAACGGGTTTTCCATGCAGTTACTGCATGGAAAACCCGTTGCCGAGACAACATCCGTATGAGAATCCATTTTAGCTTATTTCCGTCGTGCTTCCAATGCAAGTAGGTTGGAATTCGAATTCGGTAAGCGGTTCACTGATGTTCTTTGTTGTTACGAAGAGAATTTATTCCCGTTAGGAACCTCTGATGTTGACTTGTTGCATTAAATACTCACCCTTGGATATCACTTAAATGAAAAGAAGTTTAAATCGCCCGGATTTCTCTCTCGACATAAAGAATCACCTGCACAACGAACTGCAGACTTTTCTTCGATCTCTTATTATGAGAGTGTCCAATCATCTACACCAAAGGTCATACAAAAAACTGATCTCAACACAATTGCCTGGATTATTTAATTACACCTTAACGTCACACCCCAACTGAACCAAGAAATCGTACTGTCAACGTTTCGTAGACAATATAAAAATTTCTCTTTCGCCGATCACGAGAACACCAGCTATGCCGATATTCTAGATCTCTTGGAAACGTAGATACCGATGATCAAAGAACGATGTTTGATGCTATCCAGACTCATCCATCTGTGCCGATGCGTCATTAGAAATGGCTTGTATGAAAACTGGCAGCTCCCTGAAGGAATCTACAAACGTTTCCTCCCACCGATTACAGACAGATACTTTCATCTTCTGGAGGAATAGCAAGCCATCAGAAACTTCAACTTTATTGAATATTTTAAACGATTATCTGATTTGCTTCAAAATTCAGTACATTTTGATCATTTATAAGAAAGATCAATAAAGTCAATATCGTAAGACTTATGTTTACTGCAATATTTATTAATTAATCTTCACTCCACTATCCAGTTTATTAATCTTCACTCCGCTATCCAGTTTATTAATCTTCACTCCGCTATCCAGTTTATTAATCTTCACTCCACTATTCAATTACAATTACATACCTGACGTAGCTCTCTGTATAAAGTGTTTTCTTTTAGAGACGAGAAACAACCTGAAGTCCCAACTAAAATCATCTGCTTATCTTCTGTGCATTCTTCACTTCAAATATTTTTGACTGCCTGCTGTTGTATTATTTCTCATGTGACTCATATCACCTAGAAACACTTATGAAATTGTTTAAAAAATAGCTATTCGAATTGTTTACCCGACTGACATAAAACACATTTTATGCTTGCGAAGGAATACCTAGAGTTGTTGCTAATATTCAAAAAAAGATACGGAAATGAAACTTCATTCTGGATTGTGTGATTGAACTTATGACTGCGACATCTCAGAATGTGAGGTAAGTGTAAGTAGACTCCAATATTCTATACACAGAACGGAGATCGATTATGGAAATTATATATCCCCTGTCTCTACTTCACATTCTGAACCCTGCTTTGAGCTATTACCTGTTATCCAATTTTGGTTCTTGTATAAGTGTAAAGGTATTTGGTGCACTTGCAGAAGCATAAAAACATAATAAACGAAGTCCTAATTTTTGTAGTTTCACCTTCTACATTGCGATACTTCTTTTTTAACATCGTCAGGCAGAAATATTACTTTCTGGCGAAATATTCTCAGGTGTCACATATGAACACGTGAAGCTTCCTCCATACGGACCTGAAGAAAGGATATATTTTACCAAAAACAGAGCCTTTGATTTGGTTTATAATCTCTGATTATCTCCAAAACATGTTTCTCGTAATATACACCAGTTAGCCATTTTTTTTTATTTAAAGATAAAAGATTTAAAAAAAAGATATTTGTGTGTAAACTGTGGGATATGAAACATCAGTTTCCGTGTGTGAGAAAATTATCCATATTTACATATTTATCCATATTATCGTATGCCAAATGAAATACTTTCCTGTTGAGTCCCCGAATTTTTTATCCTTGGTACTCGCTTCAGAATTTCAATTATTCAGAATTTTGGAATTGTTTAATTTCAAGTTCAGTATGTATTTCAAATTCACTTATGTATTTAATTTAATATTCACGTTAATTTGAATATTAACCTATTATTAAATATTAAATTAATATTCATATTCAATTTATCCAGAATTGAATGTATAGTTCGAATTCATATAATAGAATACTTTTAGTGAGCGGTTCTGGCATAGTTACCTCCATCGCTCATCATTTCTTGAACTCTAATAACTTCAGTTCACCTACAAAGACAGTAAGAAATTTTCAATACAAATAAAATGCATGATGATCCTGTGGAAACTAAATCGGAATTGCAACTTTATACATACACACAGATTAGATATGCCTAAAAATTATCACAGAGCAGTCGAGTTATCCTTCAAAGAAAGCCAGATATTAAAATCTTCCTTTATTATTATAGAAATATCGGATATTAAGGATACCACGTTATTTCAGACCCGAATATATGTAGAAAATAGAAAAGTTTAAGTTTAGAATACAATCATCGGCATCAGAGTCGCCTTAGCTTAAAATACTTAAAATACACGAACGTTGCAAAGGCCTCTGTATATTTGACTTTTACTAGTGCATTTGATACGTATTTCACTTTCTCTCTCTCTCTCTCTCTATCTCCTGAGAATTATTTCCAACTGGTTAGTTATCTCATGAGTGACCTAAAAAGGTCACTCTTCAACTTGATCAAAGCTCTAAATCACTTATCTTTCCCCCAATCACCGAGCCAAATCTTAGACTGCAGAACGAAAGACAAGTGCCGCTATCAATCCCACCCAGCCTTCACTCGTCGAAGCACCAGACAAACATCTAGAGGGCACGGACTACTGCTCTTTTCGGAAACAAACTAATTAAAAATTGTTCAAATTGTTAGTTTCCAAAAATTGCTGAGTGACTAAAAAAGGTCACTCTCACAAGTAACTCCAAAATTGCATCTTTTATGAATCCTTATGCACCGTCCGATTATTTGTCCGAACTCCACCCTTCCACAACCGGAATCAAATACTGCCACCGCTTCAAGCTTTCGTTCGGCAAAGTGCAGACAATCCGCCAGAATGTATTGGCCTACTGTTCTTTTCGGAGAGGAGGTAATAATTTTGTTCAAATTTCCTAATTCCGAACATTTGCGAGTGACCAGAGAAGTTCAATCCTTATCAAGTAGTTCAAAGCTGGTCTAGTTCTCATGAATCTCTACACTCCACCAGATCACAGTGCTGAAACGCTGCCAAACGAAGGCTTCCCTCAGCTAAGTAGCAGATAAACTAACTTATAGTTATTTTAAGGAACAGAACAATTTAATTTGTTCAAATTATTAATTTTGAAAGCTCTTGAGTGACCTCGAGTAGCTCCACTCCAGAACCAGTTACTCTCCCTCAAAGTAACTGGATCACTTATCAATGTCTGCACTCCGCCCGATCACCTCACCCCAAAATAACCAAGCAAGTATTGTCACTTAGCCAGGCCATCGCTCTGCGACACCAGGCAGAAAGCTTATGAGAACAAGAACTGGTCTTCTCTCTTTTTGACCCCTGTATCAGTAAAAATTCTTCTTATGATCTTATGATCTCCAAAACAAGAGGATCCCTCTTATATCAGTGAATGATTCAAAGCATTTGGTTTAATTCACAGACATCAACAGTGGTTGTACTCATCAGTTCATTTCTGGCCTAATTCTCAGGAGGAATAACAGTAAATGCTGTTCTCTTTAGTTGGCTGACAATAGGGATGAATTCTTTCATCTATTCACCATTTAAAATGGAGTGAAGCATATTTAGTCTGTCTCGTCTGGTAAGACCAGTCTGGCGTTGGACGTCATGCATAATAATAATAATAATGATAATAATTTACTATTATCGTTGTTGTTGTTGCTGTTATTAGAACACTTGCCAGTTAATGCTATCTTATTATCTAATGCATCCCTTGAAGTTATTTTGTATCAATAATCTCACAAAGATGATCATTGTCATAATGGTACTCTGAAATTACGATTTTTACAAGCTGGATGGATAAAAATCCACTTTGTTTTGTAATTAAGTGAATAATATAATTTATCAGAAATTTGTACAAAGAAATGAAAAAATCAAGTGGGAATGCTAGCAGATTTATTTTACATCCGCTGTCGGAGGTTTATCAGCGAATAATGCAATGACAAAATGACAATACTTTTGATACTTTAAAAAAAAATTTACAATACATCAAAAGTATCGTTATTTGTTTAGTTGTATGCTTTGTGTAATTTCTCTACTAAATTTGAGTACACTGCTCTCTTAATTTTATTATATCAATTATACGAATCAAATAAATAGCCTGCATTCCATTAATTTGTCTTCCCCTTCATTTTAGGGCATTTTTTGATGCCTTTCACAACATTCTGGAAATAAAAATGCACATCATCATTTCTCTACTAAAGGAAAATCAGTTGCACTAACATAAAATGAGATTCAATTTTTTTTGGTGGTGGGGGGGGGTACAGGAAGAAGACCTTTCCCTGTTCAGTGATTTTTATATTTCATTCCAGTCATATTTTAATCTCTCCGCTTCGAAAGTTCGTAACTGATATTTTGTTCAGGCAGAAATATGTCGAATCTAAATTTACCTTACAATCAAAGATTCCCCTAATTCAATATGCCATACAATTTTCCCCAGCAACCCTCACAAGATACTTTAGAAAAAGGCATTTGATACCATACCACATGAACACGCACATCGCAATTTGTGCAGGCAAAATATTAAAACATTTATGAAGCTGCCGAAACATGTCCGTTGTTCAACGGACATTTAGTTAATCATATCATCTTAGAGAACGAGGTCCAACAAGGAGTTTCATTGAGACCATTTCTCTTCTCACTATTCTTTGATCCATTCTTAAAATGGACAAATAATATAAGGGTGTTAAGGAGTAATCCACTGCCAGATAAGTCAGAGAAATAATTATAAAAGAGAAAAAATAATTACAACAAGAAGAATGTATAAAATTCTACTATATTTCTGTCACCAAATGATGTCATTTCAATCTATCTGTGCTACTGTACAAATCTGTAACAAACATCATTAGAATTATTAAAGTGAAGTCTTTTCTCTACTGGACTGAGCAAATATATATTACAATCACCAATGATATTTCTTGTTGAAATTTGGAATACGTAATTATAAAGGAAACAAGAAACGCATACTCCAAAGCAATATGATAGCGTGTATGGGCTCATCACAGAATCTAAACTGAAAGGAACTAATAATGACAACCAAGCTAAAACAAATATACATGGAGATATTCGATTTAGGACAACAATTAATCCCGCGAGGCCCTGAAACAATAAAATATTCTTTACATTGCTTTCCATCTTTAACGCTGTTTTCCATTAACATAGGTTCTGTCTTTGAGCACACAATGCCAAAGAAATCGCAATAAAATGAAAGAAATATGAAGACAGAAACACAACGGTCCCACTTCAGGAGAAATAGGAAATTACGAATTCTGGAAGTACGATTCTCGATATACTGGTGTTGTCAGCCACTGCAGAAAAGAAGAAAGGTTAGAATTAATCTTTACTAGTACTGCCAATGTGCATTATAAATTGTAAGAGGAAAAATAACAGGACGAAAGTGCTAAGCAATCTTAAGCTGGGAAGGCTACCTCGAGATCGGAAATATGGCTTCTTGAATATACAAAATAAACTGAGATCAATGAATTTGACATTGGAAGATCACAAACATCAAACCATTAAGAAAATATACTGTATTTTGATCAATAAACGTGTATTTCTATGAGTGTTATCACTCTCTTGACTAGCATTACAGAAATACATTAGCGAACAGTAACTGAATACTCTTTTCACGTACTGATGAATATATTTGTTGATAATTGAATTGGTGTAGGCAAGGAAATTATTATGGTATTAAATTAGCACTTTGTCAGAGTTATTCATAAGAAATGAGAAATAGCGTTAAATATTTCATTATTTTGCAAAATTGTATCAAATCAGAAATCAAAGCAGACGATTAACATAAAATGAAACAATTAAGTGAAGAACAATAAAAAGGTCACAATTATGTATTAGGTTCCAGCCAACAGTAATACACAGCAACAAAGCAGAAGCAAGAATACATTTACTCGAAATATGACAGAGCTAAGTACCAACCATTTGTCTTTGCATTTCAAATAGATCAGCTACCAAATCACGGGACTATGGCGATTAATGTACTCAACAGATTTTATTTGGCCGTCGAAGAACTGATAAATACTAAAGAGGAAGATGAAAATCCCCAGAGAGAAAAACAGCTCACCCGGACGATTGTGGATCTGTACAACAAGTGGAAGAACGAAACTGGTACAGATTTCGATGATGCTGAAGTGCGAAGTTTAATTTACACCGCGGCTAAAGTGTGCTTCTGGAAAAAGATTGATGACATGAAATTGGCTGGAGATGTTCTGCTGTGTTTGTACCGGTGTGATCGTTTACAAGGGCTTGCAAATCAGATACTGGTGTACACCAGGCGGATCGATTCATTGTGGTTATTACCTGGGAAACCCGTTCCGGAGAAGAGATCAGACTGGGAATCACCTTTATCTTATTTCCATCGTGCTGCTAATGCAAATAGGTTGGAATTTGAATTCGGTATGCGGTTCATTGATGTTATTTGTCGTTGCGAAATGAATTCGATTCCTATGTTAGGATTAGGATTCTGTAGTGTTGGTCTGTTGCATCTAATGCTCACCCTTGGATATCTCTTGGAAACTAAGTTTACTTGCCCTGATTTCTACATCGACCTACAGAATCATCTGTATAACGAACTTGAATCTTTTTATGATCTCATATATTCGGATGATTCAGATGTTGAATCGCCTATCATCAACGATGATGTAAAAAGCGATCTCAAGAATACTGCCTCGAGAATTCAATTACTTCTTAACGTCACACCCCAGATGAACCTAAAAATCGTATTATCAGCATTTCGTAGAACACTTGGAACTCCCTATGTTGCCGATCTAGAGAACACCGGCTTTGTGGATATTCTTGATCTCTTGGACAAATGGATTCCGATGATCAAAGAACGATGTTTGATGCCATCAAGACTAGCCCATCAATGCCGATGCGTCATTAGAAGTGTCTTGTACGAAAACTTTCAGCTTCCTGAAGGAATCTACAAACTTGGCCTTCCGCCGATTATATGCAGATACGTTCATCTTCTAGAGGAATAGGAAGCGATAGAGGACCTTCAAAATTGTTGAATATTTCAAGCGATTCCCTGATCTCTTCCAAATTTCTGTATATTTTCATAAATTGTAAGAAATGTTAATAAATGGCATATGGTAAGACCTTCCTTGTGTGATTTACTAATCAACAATACCAATGCAGATATACAACCACATTACATATTTTTCGGTGTAAAATGTTTCTTCTCTTCGAGGTCTTGTTGCATCTTCAATAATCTGTTTAAATTCTACAGGAGTAGTTCTGTAGTTACCAGAATCTTGGACATTTATTTCTTGGACTAAAGAAAAATAATTGATTGAATTGTAATTAATTGAGCTGAAATGCAATCCTATGTTACTTCATGCATAAAAGAAAGATTAAACAAAGATCGATAGTATAACAATTTTGATTCCATCGAATTCGTTAAAGAGGATGCCTCTCTGCTGGGTACAATTTTTTGCTGATTTTTTATACTCCCTCTGTGCTGGCTACCTTAGAATGAGAAAAAACATTTTCATTCTTTCAGCATTATGCTTTTGTGCATGTGTTACTGATTCGAAAATTAATGGAACTTATAATATAAATAATAGAAAAAAAAATTACTATGACTCATCGATATCTGAGCGATGACATAAATTAAAAAATTGTTAATACACATTAATTTGTTGATATATTCATATATATTATTCAACATATCCAATTAATAATAATCCCACAGTTGCTGATTGAAAGAAATTAGAAAAATATGGAAAGTAACAAAATTGGAATAACAATCAGAAAAATATATTCAGACTAATAATTAAGTAATTATGAGAATAATAATTATTCATTTATTTTATTCATTTCTTTGAGTTTTCTTTTTTGTTAATTTATTTTGAAAGAGTTGTGTTTCTATTAAATGTGAAATCAATGAAATAATTCAAATTATATATATATAATATATATATATATTTTTTTTTATCTGAGACCTCCAGGGAGTCACGTACTCATCAACGGAAGCTACTATAAATCACCCGAACCAGCTATTATACCTTCCCTTAAATTCATTATTCACACTCAGCGCACTCACTGCTACTAAGGGCAAAAATATTTCCCTCATTCATTGCTCTCTTGGAGAAAAATATAGCTCTTATCCCTTTCTTAACTGTGAACAAACTTAGATTCCTGGATGCCCCCACTTGTTTTCTCACCACCTTCCATATAACGAAAAATTTCACCATTTGAAATCCTATAACATCCATTTAATTGTTGATAGATATCTATCATACCATCTCTCTTTCTGTGCACAATTAAATTTGATAAGACTACCCAGGTGTAGTCTTATCAAAGCCTTATAAAGAGGAAAAACAATTTAATTATCCTTACATGTCAAGGTTCGCTTCAACATCGCAATTATCCTCTGAGTTGTATTTGCAACTTTTGTTATGTGTCCTTTGAACTTTTAATTCTTACCCACCAATACACCAAGATCCCTTGCCTCTTAAGTTTCTTGCAGCATAACCCCACCTAAAATATATTATCCCACTGGAACTCTAATCATGCCAAAGTTCATAACTATACACCTAACAACATTAAACTGAGAGCAATTTTGGTTTGCCCAAATTTTCAGTCTATTCAAATTATTTCGTAACTACTGAATATAAATTGCATCTCTAATTACTTTCCTATCTTCGCTTCATCGGTAAACAATTGGACATCTGATGATAGACTGCCTTATGTCGTTAATGTATAGATTGAACAATAATGCTCAAGGACTGAACCATGAGGTACACAATGGTTGCCTTAAATCTGGCAGATTCACACCAACTCTTTTCAGAATTACCAGATAGTACTCTCCTAAGTTGATCATAATTTCCAGCTTTGTAGTTCAGCATGTAACCTGTTTTAATCGGATTGCCAATACAATTAAATATTCCCAAGAAAGTACAACATGATCACTGTCACCAGTTGGTGGTAAAATAGCCATATTCTTGACAGACCCCTTCTGACGCTATAAGCAAATCCAACACTCTTTGACCTCGAGTTCCTTGTTTCGCATTCTTGTGCACCTTTTCTTGCAACTGAATAAATTTCTCTTCTTTCTTATCATGAGATATTTCTTCTACCCAATCAATGTTTGGAAAATTAAAGTCACCCATAATGATCATTCGTTTGGTATCCATAAGTCTAAATTGGCGATGCATTTCTTCGTCCCCTACCTCTGAGCCGCCAGGTCTGTAGCAACACTCCACCATATATATTTCATTCTGTTAACCTCCACTTCACACCAGAGTGAATCAAACTCACAGCTTCATGGCACATTGTTTCGTTACATTTCTATCCTAACTGGACTAAAGTCATCTGATGTCATTAGTAGCACTCCTCTTCATCCTCTCCTATCTCTTTTGTCATTCCTAAAAATAGTATACCCATTACACTCGATCCGACTTTCCATATCTGATTCTGATAGCTAGGTTTCACTAATGCCATAATATTAGGCCACATCGCGTTCAATTAAGCAACGAACACGACGCCTTTGTTTCTAATGCTCCTGGTGTATAGACATTCTCTGCATCAGGTCTTATACCAAGTAATTTCTCCAGGCTTCTGATGTCAAATGAATTCAAGTGCAGGCCATCATTCTTATAAAAGTATTTCTGACTTCAAACACAACCCACACGTCTAAAATGTCGTGCATATTTTCTACACAGCCTGCGCGTGAAATCATTTGCTATTATCGCCTTCTTTCGTAACTCAGTAATAATATATCTGAGTAGTAATCCTACAGTTTCTACTTACTCACGTTTCTTTCTCGCACTCTTCCAACAGACTTTCGATACCTTCTTTCACGGTATATTTTTCACCACTTAAATTATTAGTACCTAACAGAACTACCATTTCTTTTACATTTCTTTTTTTTTTTTTTTTGAATTACGTTTGTCATATTTTTAATTTTCGCTCCCTGGAAACTAGAAGTCGTGATTCCTTCGGTAATCGCAAATTTTAAAATTGAGTATCATCTGTTTGTTCTTAGATATTAACTGACTTACCTTGTTGTTATTAATATTTTGATTAATAATATGTGGCAAGACTGTTTACTCGGTGGAGAGAGTTGTATTTCTTAAGAACTTTGACCAATTGTGGTGAAACAGAGCTGATATATGGTAGAGATATATGACATTTTATACTACTGCTGTCTTCACTATGGCGTGGGAGAGGATTTAAAAGTAATTTATTAATTGATTTTGTGGAATAACCATTCTGTTGGAAAGTAGTACCAAGAAATATTAATTCTTCGTTAATCTCCACCTCTTCACAAATAACGGACCGAGCACGATTTCCTAGCGTCGAGATTATTCGAAGTTTTTGAGGTAGATAATGGTGGGACTGATCATGGAGATATTTGTTCGTGAGTAGTTTTCCTGTAAATCGAGATTTTTAATTTTTCAGAGAAGCGAGCGAGTTTAACATCTAAAAAAGGAAGAGAACCATTAACGTCTAATTCAACAGTGAACTTTACGTTTGGGTGTTGAATATTCAGGTGTTCAAGGAAGTTCTAAAGAGATTCACGGCCGTAGCTCCACTTTGGAAAAATGTATTCAGTATATCCTTTCCATATTCTTGGTTTTCAAGGAAAAGAGGAGATTGCCTTTTCTTCAAAATATTCTAGATAAACGTTTGCTAGAATAGACTATAATGGGTTGCCCATGGCTAGACATGAATTCTGTTTGTAGATAGTATCTTTAAACTTGAAAGAGCCAGAATGAACACACTGAGCTAATAAGGACATGACCTTGATTGATAATTTTTCTTTCAGTAGTAAGGGATTTTCTTCTGAGGTACATTAGTAAAGAGGAAGACTATATCAAATCTGGCCATGATATCTTCTCTGTTGAAATAATTTTTATACTGAATGTGTGTGCCAACGCTTTGTTTATATATATATATTTTTTTTTGTTTATTCATTTTTACTCGGTAGAAAATATTATAAATTATTTTAAAAGACTGATATCGAGAAATAAAGAGGTGACATGGTTTATTTAAAGTGATACTACTAGTTTACTAGTTTCGTTGAATGGATCAACTTCCTCAAGTATCACAATCAAAGAAATATACAAAAAATAACACAGACTTAAAAATTGCATTAACAGTACTAGTAGAAAAAACAGTAGTACGTTTTGAAAACAGTAATACGAGCTTGAGTTCCAAACAAAAGTTGACTAAGTGCTGTCACGAGTGCGCTAGTATTGAACAGAGGCAACGTGTGCGTCAGAAAGATTGAAACTTAGGCTGTTATTGATATGGGAAGAATCTAAGGCAATTTCTCTGGACTCGACAATCTTTTTTTCAAGTTCATCATAGCACACATGGATATCTTCTGGTGTGAATATCATGGACACCAGTCCACAATGTGTTTGGCGGCCATCATATGAGTTAACGGATAAAAGAGCTTGGCTAGAGAGAGCGCTGGCTCTAGTCCTGTTTTAGAAAATATCTCTACGGTGTTCTTCCAAACGTAGAAGGATGGATTTAGCAGTTTGGCCGAAGTATGGCTTTCCACAATCACATAAGATCTTGTCGACTCCTGGACACTGAGTTGGAAGATATCGAGAGATAAAGAGGTGACATGGTTTATTTAAAGTGATACTACTAGTTTACTAGTTTCGTTGAATGGATCAACTTCCTCAAGTATCACAATCAAAGAAATATACAAAAAATAACACAGACTTAAAAATTGCATTAACAGTACTAGTAGAAAAAACAGTAGTACGTTTTGAAAACAGTAATACGAGCTTGAGTTCCAAACAAAAGTTGACTAAGTGCTGTCACGAGTGCGCTAGTATTGAACAGAGGCAACGTGTGCGTCAGAAAGATTGAAACTTAGGCTGTTATTGATATGGGAAGAATCTAAGGCAATTTCTCTGGACTCGACAATCTTTTTTTCAAGTTCATCATAGCACACATGGATATCTTCTGGTGTGAATATCATGGACACCAGTCCACAATGTGTTTGGCGGCCATCATATGAGTTAACGGATAAAAGAGCTTGGCTAGAGAGAGCGCTGGCTCTAGTCCTGTTTTAGAAAATATCTCTACGGTGTTCTTCCAAACGTAGAAGGATGGATTTAGCAGTTTGGCCGAAGTATGGCTTTCCACAATCACATAAGATCTTGTCGACTCCTGGACACTGAGTTGGAAGATATCGAGAGATAAAGAGGTGACATGGTTTATTTAAAGTGATACTACTAGTTTACTAGTTTCGTTGAATGGATCAACTTCCTCAAGTATCACAATCAAAGAAATATACAAAAAATAACAGAAAAAATAATGAAATTATCCCCTATATGAGGATAGTACTGGTAGAAATCAGCAAAGAACAGAAACACATCTACGATCTCCAAACTATCTGTGATTTAGTCATAAAGACACACAAGTCAATAATGACGCAATATCATCGCTGCCAAAACTTTGCCCATACACAACGCTGTTCCTGCAAAACAGATTACCGATGCGTAAAATGTGGTGGCAAACATGCAATAATTTAATGCCAGAAACCACGCACACAACCAACGAAGTGTACAAACTGCGCAGGCCGCCAGCCCGCAAACTACAGTGACTGTACGGCATTCGCACAGAACCAAAACACTTAACCCCAAATCAGTAAACTACCACAAGAACATTGATCCACTATACAAGCCAAAACCTCCACAAGAAGCAAAAAATCTTATGCAGAGGCAGCTACGCCAAGACCAATTTAACCCTAAGACCTTATACCGCGATCAAACTACCTCCAAAATTCCAGTATACTGTACTTGACCTGTAAAATGTAACAAGATACATCGGAGCAATTCTCTGAGACCTTCGGAAAACCAATCCCAGTGAAGAAGCCAAGGACATCAGGTATTGTCAGTTATTATTCTCAGCAATCCTCAATGGATAAGCACAATAGACAACCTACTTAACTGCATATTCTCAGCTGGAACGCTAATGAAATAACAAAGAAGATTCCGAAACTACAAGAATTTTCAGCAGAGAATCAAGCTGATATTATCCTCATCAACGAAAGACTTCTGCGCCCAAGCGACAAACCAAACATCAACAACTACGAGTATATCACCTATCGCACGAACAGATCCTATTCAAGAAAAGGAGGCGCAACCATCTTCATTAAAACAGGAATAAAACACAATGAATTCGAGACTCCCCAAACTAAACACATTGAAACAACCGGAAAATCGTATTCCACATGGAAAACACAAATAATCTCGATATTTCCAGCCTACAATCCTCCAAATAATAAAAAAAATCCTGGAATCAGACCTTGAAAAACTACTTAACGCAGGTAGAGCAGTGATCATTGCCGGAGATCTTAATGCTGAACACCCAACTTGGGAACGAGAAATTCAAACATCAATCACAGAACACTCAACTCATATGCTACTACAAAAAACATGACAGCAATAGAAACTACGGAGCTCACATACTATGGAGTCACCGGCCGTCCAGTTGTTCTTTATGTATAGAAATACTAAAAAACGTAGCATACGCATATCAAACACAGGCGATAACGAACTATCAGATAACGAACCACGTGCGGTATGCAACCGAAACCAACTTTGGAACAACAAGATATATCACCTAACTACAGAAAACCAGCCAGTATGGAAGGTTACGAGGTCGCTTTGCTAAAAGCACAGCGCACTCCCTCTAATCCAAGGTGAATGTGGAATAGCATTTAAAGATGAAGAAAAGGTGGAAGCATTTGCAGATAGTGTAGAAAGATAACTTAGCCCCAATGATGACCGAGTAGACTTAAACTTCATAAGAAAAATCTAAACCCAAGTGCGCAAAATAACTCAGAACCGCCAATCTCCAATCACAACGATGGAAACTTGCAGACGTCTTCCTAATTACAAAACCATGAAAAAATAAACAACGTCCAGATAATATCGACCCATCAGCCTACAATCATGCTTAGACAAGATAGCCGGATGCGCTATACTTGCACGGATTCATGAAGCAGCGGAAAACAACGACGTTATACCAAACGAGCAATTCGGCTTAAGAAAATAGCACTTCACACTCAACAAATCTAGAGAGTTATTGAATGCATTACCCTCGCACCAGCACTCTGCTGCAATCCTCCTGGACATAGCTCAGGAATTCGACAGAATTTTATGGATTAATTTTCAAGCTACATCAAGTAGCAATTCCATTACCACAAGTTTTACTCAGCAAGTTTTATCTGAACAACAGAATATTTAGGATAAAAATCAATGGAATTAGATCCACTGAAAGAAAAATCACGGCAGGAGTTCCCCAAGGCTCTCTACTGTCTCCCTTACTCTTCTCCATATACAAGGCAGATCTCTTCCACGTTTTCCTTATCCATTACTGTTCTCTATGCCGATGACAGGATCATCATCATAGCCAGATCCCTCCCATCACACTGGCCATAAACAAATTGCAGATAGCGATCAACGAACTAGAGAATTGGTACAGCAAATGGCGCATTTCACTCAACCAATACGAAAGCTATGCAGTACTACGAGTATTCAGCTGACGAAAAGCAGAACCGAATATACAACCATACAAATGTTCGAAAAATAATCCCTTGGCACACATCAGCGAAATATCTAGGAGTTCAACTCTGGATTAAAGCCTAATCTTCAACACACACCCGCGCACGCACGCACACACACACACACACACACACACACACACACACACACACACACACACACACACACACACACACACACACACACACACACACACACACACACACACACACACACACACACACACACACACACGTTTCTCCGCTAAATATACCCAATCCTGAATAGGAACAGCCTCCTAAATATAAACAAAATTCTCCTCTACAAATCAGTGAATCAGTGATAGAATCTCAACTATCATATGCCTCACTATCCTGGGGTCAGAAGAAAGCGATGTTATCATCAATGAGTGATCGTATCGAGGCAAAAAAAGGATTCATGAAGAGGAAGTCATTTGAGAAGAACCCAGAGCAGCAATGTGCGTTTCTGTAGTTTATAAGAAAAACAGGAGGCGATGGAAATTACATTGGATGCCCAGCTGATAATCTCATTTCGCATAGTGACATGAAGATAATGGGGAGAATATTAGATAAAACTAAGAGACGACCTAAAGATAGTAGAAGAGTTTGAATTTTTACGTTTAGTAAGTTCAATAACACATATGTATCTCCAGAGAGCTCCTGAAAAAGTGGAGACGAGAGAGAAAGAGAGAGAGAGAGAGAGAGAGACTGAAAAAGAGAAATATGATTATACGGAGTCCTGGCTAAGGCATACTACACTCAGATGCTCATGTACGAAATATCGCCCTAATCTGTGGTTCCTCTCTGTATTAAACTGTTTATTATATCTGTGTTAGGGACGATATGTCTTCATCATCAGCATCTGTTCATTGGGCATCCACAGAGATGGTCACTCCGATGCTCGATGATGTGCAATACCAGGCCCTCGCCTGGTTCTGTTGTATGCTTTTCTGAAGGCTTCAATTCTCTGAAGATCAGCCATATCCATTCAATCACACACACACACCATCCATCCATATCATATCCTTCCTATTTATCTAGGCACTTTACTTCTATTACTGTTCTTAGTAGTACTTCCTCCATTATTTCAATGTGTCCAAAATATTTTAACTTTCTTCTGTCAATATCGTTAAGGAGCCTTAATGTTATAGTGAACTTATTTTTTAACACCCATTTGTACGCCTTTCAGGATATGATATCCTCAACATCCTTCTGTAACACCGCATCTCAAAAACAGATATCATTTTCTTATCTGACCTCTTTAGGTTCCATGTCTAACATCCGTAAGTCGGTTTTGGAAAAACAGCTGCATCCAAAATCCTCAACTTAGTTCCCTTGGCGATAGATCCATTCGTCCAGGTTTTAGACAAGTTTCTGAGCGTTGCTTTAACCATTACGAATCTTCATATCTTCTTCTGACGTCTTCGGAACAGCAATCCTTCATATTAGTAATGGATCCCAGGTACTCAAACTTGCTGATTTCCTCACTTCTTTTTCCATTTAAGATACATTTGTTTCTCAAGAGCTTCGTTCTTTATATTTCCTTTGAGAACCATAATCTTTGTCTTCCTAGGATTGAGTTTAAGTCATCTGTTCGATCTACCACCTACCCCAATTCCTGTCTTCAGTTCGTCCAATGCTTAACGCATTTTGTCCTCAGCATATATATACTAAAGAAGTGAGGACAAAGTAAACATCCCTGCCCAACTTCTTTTGCAACCTGAAGCTAATAACTCAATCCAACACCTGTTCACACCTTGGCTATCAACCTGATGGTCTTGAGGAAAACCCATTCTTTTCATCACTATCCACAGTTTCACATGCTGAACACAGTCAAACGCTTTAGAGTAGTCTAAGAAACAAAGGGAGTCTGAATTCTTTAGATGGTTCTCTGATCTGTCTAAGTCTTTCGGCCATGATCCTGTCTGCCGTATCCTTGTAATCAATCTAAGAAACACTCTTATCTTTCCAGCCCCTGCTACCTTAAATACTTCTGCTATCCAAAACCTTTTCTTTAATCGTCTGTTGGTTAAAATGTAATCTATTTTATTAAACACATTTCGTTTGTACTTTGCCGTATCGTTTTACGATTCTTCCCTCCCTCTTCACTTTTTAAGGTGGTGAAAGGAAGAAATTAATAGACGTTGTTTTCAGCAACGTCTATCAATTTCCATTAATTCTGGCACTATATTTACCAATTGCCGCTAGATGTACATCGCTTTTATCTACTTTAGCATTTGAAGGTTCCCATGAAAATTGTAAATATATATTTTCTGTGTAATTGTTGATGTAGCTTGTCAGATGATGCAAGATGGTCGGTGCGTTAACTTTTATAATTATTAATTTGCAACATATATTTGTTTTAAGTCGAGAATCCTGTTTGTGATATTTCTATTTCTACTGTTTTATCTTTTATTGAGCGGTTAATTAGAAAGCTAATTCCTCCTTGATTGTCACCATAACAACCTAATAATAAATGAACGTAATTTTATCACATATCAACTGCCTATAAATAGAATGGACTGCAAAAAATGTATTAAAATGGATTGCCGATTATTTGTCCCTGTCAGAAAACCTTTTTATCTAGCAAATATCAGAAGCATCATCCAGTTGCAAATATATTTTTAAAAAAAAATTCCTCCACCGAATTCCGGCACCCTTAGTTCCTGAGCCTATTTGGATTAGTCTTTTTGTCAGACTAACAGAGGTTATCACCTAACAGAGACTGTGAATTAACTCTAGCTTGGTGGTCATCATAGGAATGTCAAGTGCACTCTCATAAGATGTGCCAGCGCATCTCTTGCCTACATATCTTGTTATACCTCTAATAGAATGCAATTGAACTCAATTTAACAGGTTGTAGACAGATTTACAGCTTTTTACATCTCATTTTCTCATACAGAGCTGTCTGGATTTACAACGCAAATTAAGCACTACACATAAGGAAGTTTATATTTATGAGATAATCAAATTATGTTCAGAGATAAAGTGTACAAAGTAATCTAAAATATTTTATTATATAGATAAATGACATGTAATTTGGAGAGAAATGCACTGCACAAACACTAGAATTTAGCACTTTACAAAGAAGTTAAAGCTGAAGAGAATTATTTGAACCAACAACTGCAGAAAACTTAAAACAACCGACTCACGAATAAATTATTTGGAATAATACACTTGGTGTATAACAAAATTAAACACATATGATTTGTAATTTCTGCCTGCAAGATGGAGCAACCATCAAATTACGAGACACTATCGGGGATTCTAGAGAAAAAAAACATTTAGCTGTAGAAAAACCTCTGAAATCCCTAGAGAAAGAGGATGACTAGGGTACACCATCTCATCCTAACCATTGTGGATTTGAACAACGAGTGACGTATGGAGAAAATGAAGACGCTGACAGTTCAGTAAAAACTGTAATTTACACAACAGCTAAGATGGGCTTTTGGAAGAATATTGATGATTTCATATTGGTGGGATATTTTGTGTGTTTGTACCTCATCCTCGTTTAGAGGAGTTATAAATCAAATGGTGTTGTATCCAACACAGATCCGTCCATTGTGGATGCTTCCTAGAAAAGACAGTGCTCAGCAAAACAGCATTACAAGATTATATCTTCTTTATCGTATTTCATTGTGAGAACTTCAAACAAACAGCAGTTTACTGAAAACAGTAAGCAGTTTAATAGTGTTGTCCATTGTCATAAGATTTTAAACCACTTATTTCATGCTAGCCAGGGTAACGCTAACCTGTTACTTTTACTGCTGAGGTTTTGATATAAAAAAGATACCAATCTTTTCTTCTACAAGAATGTGCAGAACGATATTCGTGATGAACTTACTGTTTGTTTGGAATCGTCATTCTTTACAAGGACGTAAAATCTTCAAATCTATAGTTTTGCTGTCCCTAACAATGACCTCATTCAAGGAGTAAAAATGTAATTAAAAAAAAAGCTCCAAACATTCAATCTCTTCTTCATGTGTCACCACAAATGAATATCAATGTGTTAGAAACAGACTTTCTCTGCTGGAATGATTCTCATACTGTTGGTATATTATACAAGCATATCTCTGATACTACTAAAGATATTTATGACCAGCTGGACGAATGGGTACCAATGCTAAAACAACGATGTTTGAACCCGCCCAGACTTATCTGTCTATGGAGATGCGTCATCAGGAGTCGTTTTCAAGAAAACTGTCAGCTTCCTGATGGCATCTACAAAATTGATTCCCACAGATTACGTGAAGATACTTTGATCATTTAGAAGACTGAGAAATCACAACCACTTAGTAACTAATTTTCAACTGTATAATTGAATTCGGATTATTCGATCTGTTTAAAAATTAAACATTTATTTTCACAATTTGTGTGAAGTATAATGAGTATAAAGTATAAAGAATAAAGAGAACTTATATCCTCAACTTTCCTCTTCGTTATATCTGCTTCCGTGTAGAACGGGAAATGCATCCTTCTAGAGATAATCAAATCGTATGTTTGACGATTGGTTTAACTTTAAAAGGACAGACACTTCCATCTTACCATTATTTGTATGCTTGCTAATAACTTATTGTTTCTGTAACTTCTATCAACTAAAGACTATAATCCTATAGTTTACAACGAGAGCTGCTAATGGGCAACAGATTCGCAATGTACAACCCCACTCTTTGCCAATTCGTCCCTACCCTCCCATAGCACGCCCTATTTCCACACGGCAATCACCACGTCTGGTCGTCCACGGTAAGCAGATTGATGACGATGCAGAGTCCCTTTTAGTTTCCAGAGCAGAACATCCACTTTCAGCTCCACCGTCTTCTCCACACAGAATGAGTGACATCCATCAAATGCATGTCAGACTCAAATTTTAGAGACACAAAACTTCCTCTATTTCGAACTTCCATCAGTAGAATCGGTGGTGCTGTAGTCGTTTGCAAAATGGTGTGCTCGTGCGAACCTGATAATAACGAGTTAAGTGGCTTCGAGGTTCAACTGGTGCATACTACCTCTGTCATATACTGTGCCAAGTCTTCCCAGCAGAGATAGTCTGAGTAGCTGAATGTGCGAAGCACTTTCAAAGCTAAGTTATTGCAATGAGACGAAATGCTCTGTATGTGTCATATCCAAGAGCTAATCTTCTCACTCTTTGTCCACCACCCTTCCAACTAATCATAAATGAACTTATAGCGAATCGTACAAATATTTGAAGTGAAACTGTGACAAAAACAAATGTCCCCCTATAAGAGCAAAAGCACAAAAATGATAGATGAATGATATCACAAAACTTATGCCAGAATCTTGATAATCAAAACTCATTCACACAACTACTTTATTAATATCCGTGATAAACACTAACAAATATAATATCATCATTACTTTGTCATCCAGAATGGATATCTTAATCTTAGCAGAAATACAAATTGCAGTTTCAACAATTACAGTACACCTTTAGTGTCCAAATATGACACATATTCATGAGTCAATTTGGAATCTGTATTATTGTTGGATCCAACATTGTTTGCCAGAGAATAGCTAATTTAAAGAAACCTTCAGCCAGAGGAGGTTGAAGATTTCACTTCCTCATTTTCTAACAATCATGTGCTACATTTCCAGTTCTTCGAATTTCGAAAACCACTTTGACCTCTTCGTCTTCTCTCCATAAAACTCATCGTTCTGTAATCCAGCTATCCAAATAGTCCGCTATCTTTATAGGTGACATATTGTCTACAATTACAGCTAGCTCACTTTTTAGAACACCGCTAATCACACTAGACAAGATGCGGATGTGTTTGTTCTAAACCATAACCTGAAATAAGTCTGTTCATTCTATCAGTATTTGCATATCTTCTAGCCATTTCTTCTAGATACATCACAGAGGTCACCTCTCCTCTCTCGGTAACTCAGATTATAATCTTGTACGAGTTTCGGTGTCTAATAGAACCCCCTACCAAATCCTCATTCCAATCCCGGCACTATAATGGTACCCTTTGGGCTGACTTCAGAAACTGCCATTTTCCATGATCTGACTATTGCTTCCCCAAAAGTAACATCAAGAAACTATACTGAATATTTGATGAACTCTACAGCCTTTTTTTCCAACATTGCACATCACTTCAGTTATCACCAAAATTCTCATGATTTCATATATTTCTGTGCCATGGTGCGTGTTCTTCATTACGTACACACAATTTTCTGATGCTGACCAGGAACTTTACCTGTGGCTGTACATACTTGGCAACACAAAAGTTTGTTTACTTGTACATAATATGAATAATTACAATGGTGGGATTGTATATAATAAATATCGTCTCAGTGTAATTAGCATAACATAGTTGTGTTAATTTGACAGATTTGCACTCAGAGTCCACTCTGAATATTGGATGACTGGCGAGTCAAAGTGCGTGAAATTGCTTAGACTATGGGCATTTCAGGAGAACGTGTAGGATATATTTTGCACGAAGAATTGAAATGAAAAAGCTATGCACAAGATGGGTGCTTGCTTGCGCGAAAATCTCTGAACAGTGCACGAGCGTTTTAACAAGAATAAAACTGATTTTGTGTGTCGATTTATTACTATGGATGAGACATGGATTCACTATTACACACCAGAATCTAAACAGCAACAAAATAGTGGACAGAAGCCGGTTGTTCAGCGCCAAAGAAGACCAAGTCGGTTTCATCAGCAGGAAATGTCATGGCATCGGTGTTTTGGGATGCTAAAAGCATTTTGTTTACTAATTATCTTGAAAAGGGTAAAAAAAATAATAAATAACCGGGGCATATTATTCCGATCTTTTAACCAGACTAGACGAAACAATGCATGAGAAAAGACCCGGTTTGCAGAAGAAAAAAATCATCTTTCATCAGGACAATGCACCTGCTCACAAAGGTGTTTTGGTTAGAATAAAAATAATTTTGAAATTATAAATTCGATTTTTCCTTGGTAGGCCGAGAACTTTTCAGACTATCCTCGTATCATGAACATCATAACATTTCTTATATCATAATATATAAGATATCATGGTCTACAATAAGGATTTCTATCATTTTAATTAATAGATCATAAAAAAAATTTCACTAAGTTGATCCTCATCCTAGTTAATGCAAGAAAAATATGCTGATCGCTGACATTTTTCAAATTAAAATGAAACTCCTGAATATTTGAACTCTTTTTAGGTATATCTATACATTAGATTCAAAAAATTCATAATCTCCGTTTCGATATTGATATTATTATATAGTACGAGAAATTTTCAGAATTTTAACAGTTTCTTAAAAAAAATAAAGAGCAAAGATACATTCATGTGTGGTGTGAAGACTACCGTTAAATTCATTTTCTATTCGTAATCTGATGAACAATATAGTTAAAGAGAAAATTATAAGAGCAAACAAATTTCTAAATGCTATAGCAACGTCTTTAAGTGTATCAGTGACTGATAGTGCTCAGTATAATAGAAAACTGCTTTGGTTAACAATCCAGTATAATCTAATTGCTTTTAGATCCACGATCCTGCATTACAAGGATGTTTGCAGAGTTGCATCGCATACCAATGGAGTGATTGAAAATACGCCTTTATTTTCTTAGGTAAGCTTATTTACAAACACCTTCTCTCGTCAACAAACAAGCAGAGAAAAAGTATTAATCACGTTTTTGAAAAAGCACTCTAGAAGATCGTAACTTATTTCAGTTTCCTATTGAGACTTCTCCAATCCAACCGTTTCTCAATCTGAGTCCCAACTTTTAAACATCTCATTTCTTATTACTTTTTCATTAATATTTTAGTTTTAAAAGCGTCTCCGAAGATAAAAAATATTTATCATTTGACAGGGAATGGCATGAATATTTGCATTAAATTATGGAACGAATGAGTTTCGGATAATCAGTATGGCAATTATGAAAATTATTTATGAAGTTACAAAAACATGTTTGTTGATCAACTGCTATATAACTATCACATTTTCTTAGAGAAAGAGTCCGACAATGTTGTCCATTGAGTCTACTTCTCTTCGTATTACAACCATTCTTAAAATAAAAAAATAACACGAGTGTGACCCTTGTGAGCAACATCAGAGGGATGCACAGTAATAGTTTACACAGACGACTAGTTTTGATGGTCGATGATAAAAACTCCATTCCCACCTTCTTTCAAATCTTGCACCAGTTCGGATGGGTTAGTGGACTCCAAACCAATTCTTTTAAAACCCAACAAAGTAGTGGAGTGAAATTGAATATTTGCAATCTGCACCTAGGTCTGACCCTGAATATAGATCTCAATAAGGGATACGTTTCAAAAAAAAAAAAAACACTATGTCTACATATTATAGACGTGATAAGATGGAGGAAAACCCATTTTGCAGACGTTTCACTGGAATTAACTCTTTTTCTTCGCTAGAAAAGTAATTAAAGTGGTAACTCTGTATGCATTCGTAAATATTATTGAACTAACAGAAGTCACAGAATCGGATCCACAAAACCTCTGCTTTCCAGTCTCCAAGGTAACTTGAATCGTCCTGTACTATCATATGCTCCATTACATTCATTAATGGAATGCATTTCTCCGCACAGCTGATGAAAAATTACTAACCTGCTTATATTTCTTGTCCAAATTTTGAATATAGAATTGTAAAAGATGTAAACATAGTCCCCAGCTACTAAGGAGGTTGATGATCGCTCATCACACATACCTCACTCAAAGATATGAAGAGAGTTTTTTTTAAATGATCGTTCCTGGGATACTAGAAAAGCAAAATTTCTGTTCATCATTAAAGGATTAAAGTATTAACTTTGGATGACTAGACAAAGACATGTACCGTATCCATCAGGAATGCTATATAACACCTTTCCTCATTTCTCATGAAAAGAAGGAAATAAATGAATAATATTTACTCAAAGACCAACAAATTTGGACTGAATTGCAGGCTATCTTCATGGCATACAGCAGGTTAAAGAGTAGAACGCAACAATGGATTCATTTGAAACAGAGAGCGCAGCGTGATGTTGTGCATAGCACAACGCAAAGGTATATTTCATGTGACATTATATTATTTATCTGTATTATTAATTAAAATAAGACCTTCTCATATTTCTGATATGGATTCAATTTTGGATGATGAAGAAAGGTTTCAGCGCTTTCTTTAAATAAATGTTCGAATTTTTAGCGCGACAAATGGAGGAAACCTGTTTCAGACCATAGAATATTGTAGTTCAGATTCAAATACGAATCCGAATTTCTACAGATGATATAAAAGTAGTGATCTTGTATTCTGTTTTCCAAAGAAGGTCCTATTTGTCCAAAATACGAAAGGTGATATTCAGAAAAAAATTGGTAGACGCCAGAAAGAGCAAGATTGGAGGGTTTATCTTTATAAGATGAGAACCATGACGATAGTTTTTTGACTGGAATAAATATACCACTAGATTACACTTCTTGAGAATTCTGCTATTGTTTCTGAGATACCAGACATGTAGGAGGATAGGAGATCTACGTCCTCTTTCCTTGTTATTTGAGCTAGGAATATAAGAATCCGAAAGGCACTGTGTAGTCTAGTCCGATAAGCCTTCATATATCGTTTGGTGTTTGTAAGTTCTTGCTGTAGTTGATGAACCGTAGAGTAAATGCTCTGCTCATCTTGTAATAAAGTTTTGATAACTCTAATATTTTAAGAGGGACGTTGTATAGCCCACTTCTTTTGAATGTGGTTTCATTAAAGGGTAGGCTCTAGGTGAACCTATTTCTACTTAGATATCCTACACCTCCGCCGATTATCAGTTAGGCGGAGGAATAGGATATCCAAGAAGGATAATAGGTTCGTATCTAACAGCTCATGCTTAGCGGCGTTGCTCCTCTTTTAAACTTTGCTTTGAGTGTTTTGTTATTTTTATTTATTTTTATTTTTATTTTTATTTCTTAAAATATTTTCTTAAAACGCTAGTAAACATATTGCAAAATACTGTAGAATAGGTCCAGTAATTATCTCGTCTTGTATTTATGCGTTGGGCACATTTCCGTTTTACGGGCCACATTGATTTCTTCATAAAAAACTAATTCTTGCTCTAAGAATGACCAGTCTGTCCACATAATTAACTATGTTCCTAAATGTCTTGGTTTCTATGCATCGTATTGCAGGTAAATTAGGTATAGTAAAGAAAAATCGAAGTTCTTATTTCGCTAACGTGTGGGGGGGACGGGGGAACACAGAGAAATCATCTCTCGGACCTCTCAGAAGAAAACTCATTTAACAGACTTTGAGATAAGTCTGTTAAATGACTGATCCCACTTTTTAATCTATTCCTTAAAAATGCAAAGTCCTCGCAGTCTTTGTTGCTTTGGAAGTAATTCAAATCAAATCAAACTCTCGTTTTGCATTGTAGTATGACGAAGTCTACTTTTTATTAACTGACACCGAAAATTGTATCTAAAAAAGAAAGTAATGAAGACTTAATCAAAGTACATAAGATTTGCTTATCATATTGAGGCAGTTTGCATCCATTGCTGTACTATAATCATCAGAGTGATTTTGTTTTACTGGCCTGACAACTGTAATCAACAGTTTGGTTCTCATGAAATTCTAGACTGGAACAAAATGTTCAAACCACACAAGATAGAAAAAAACCTCTAACAGGCGACCTCATTTGAAAAACCACCGTTTGGAATCTGCAAAGATTTTCAATGTCCTAAGGAATTCAGTTTCAAACGTAGCTGACAAATAATTAATGCCCACAATAATAACTACTTGAAAGACTCCACCCGAGAACAATTAAAGGCAAAAACCCATTTGGCTAATTGCAGCATATTAGAAAGCTTTACATAAGTAAACTATTTAATGATGCGTATATAAAAAACTAAAACTAATGAGATAAAAATGAATTTACGTAGGTTTAAATAAATTCTATAAAGAACATAATATGCGAACTTAAATTATAGAAACAGATTAAATTTTTTAGGCTTTAGAAATTTGTTAGATATGTATATTGAATATTCAATCTGTATATAAATAATTTGATATTGCCAGAATGGAGTTTTTGGCTCTTTTAAACATTGCCACTTTTTAAACTATTTCTTAAAAATGCATTAATCTCTTAATTAAAATTAATTAATATATATATTGGTGTGCGAAGTCTCTCGTAACATCCATTTTTAATTACTTTTCTTATGAATAGTATTGCTAGAGAGAACGTTTTATAAAAATTTCTAAATCCTGAGGCGACACGTGTAGATGTATTAGTCATTGAGCGAGTTCCAGGTAATGCTATAAAGAATTCATTTAGGTCAACTTCTTTTAGGTTGACACTTCTCTATCCATCTAAAGGATAGAGAAGTGTCAACCTTTGAAAAACAAATATATGCTTGCGTATTCTACGACCAGCTTATTTATTGTCATCTTCTGTTAACATGCAACGTCTACATTCTAATTATATTTTTGAAGAAGCTTTTCACTTATTTATAGTTTTTTCCTAATCAGACTTCGACAATCCAACAGGTTTACCTTCTCTGAGTCCTTCAATTTATAAACCTCTTTTCTTACAAAAATCAGTACTACAAGATTGCTTTACCTCTTCGATAATACCAGATACTCATAAGCGTTAAACATTGTCTCAATCTCGTAAATTACTTCAATGAAACAAATAAAAATAGTCTCATCCTCCATTAATATCTTAGGCTTAATGCTCTAGTCACTATCCAATAATTTTATGTAAATTTAATTACTGCTCTCATAGTGTAGTTAATGCCAAATGCGGATGATGTGACTCAAAGATCATCTGTGTGATCTCACCAGTTTATATGTACACTCACCCTCGACTTACGTCCAGGTTCCGTTCCATCCGGTAGGACGTAAGTCGAATCGGACGTGTCGATACATTAAATCAATAGAGTTATAGGGGTTAGGGACTTAACCCCTATAATCCCTAATAAGTATACTGCCATTTTAATTTTTAAACTTTATTATAAAACTGTACTATGTGTTACTGCCACTATAAAACAGGAGAATAATCATCCACATCTTCCTCCACAATCACATCTTCATTACCTTCCCTGTGTGAAGGACCAGACTGTCGGTCTTCTGGTGTAGCCTTTGTTTTTATGATGAAAATGTCCAGTGTGCTTTGCTTATTCCTCTTCTTCTTTTCATCATAAATTTGTTCATAGCAAGCAAACGCATTATGTACTTTCGTTTCTATTATTAAGTAGCGTTCAACATTTTGGGTCCAGGTCTTCAGCCATTTTGAGAACATCGCTAACCACAAAGAACATTTCTACAAGACACTTCACTGCACATTGTTTAACTACCTCTTTTCCCTCTTCCTTTTCGTTTTTCCTCTTCTACACCAGTTGTTCCACCAGTTCGACCAATGCTTTGTTGGTCAACTCTTCGGGGGGGGGGGAATACTTTCTATGAGTTGAATTATGTCGACATCATTCACTTCGAGATTCAGATTGTTTGCTAGGCTCACTATTACAAACTTCCAAAATCACGCACAAACCTTTTTAATGTCTTTTTCCATATGCCACTCATACATTGAGAGATCATTTCATCCCAAGCCACAGCAATATTTTTAATAGCATGATAAATATCGAATGCGTTCCAGAATTACAAAAAGAGTCTGGTCATTTCCTTAAGTAGCAGAAATGGCTGGCGAAAAAGTTCTCCGTAGATAATAAGCCTTAAACACTGAAAGAACTCCATGATCCATCGGGTGGATCAATGAATTAGTGTTTGGAAGGAGAAACATGACCTTGAAGTTGGTAAAGATCACCGCTTTAAGACGTATAAGACGGATGACCTGAAGCATTTACTAGAATTAATAAAATTTTATATTCTACATTTTCTTTCGCAAATATTTTTCCATTTCATTCGCATAACATTTGATTAAAGCATCCTCAAACAATTTTTAAGTCATCCACGACTTCTTATTGTCCGCTAATGAACTGGGAGTATGCTTCCTAATGTTTTTGAAGATTCGTGGATTCTCACTGTGCTATATCATAAATGATTTCAATTTATATCCAGCCACATTACCCATAACAGAATCGTAATACGGGTAATAAGAGCTTTAAAATTAGGTATAGATTGTAGCTTTTTGTGGATGAATGCCGCTCGGGCATTTTTTTCCGAAACAAGGACGTCTCATCCATATTAAATATTTGCTGGGGCAAATAATTTTCCTCCGTAATTATTTTATCCAAATTTTTCCACAAACACCTTGGCAGCCTTCTAAGCACTTGCAGATTCCCATACATTTTCACATTATAAGCGCAGAACGCTGCTTGAATCTAATGAACCAACCGGAAAATGCGTTGAATTCGTAATCATAATCGGGTCCTGCTTTCTCCTTCAACATGTTGAAGAGACTTAGTGCCTTAGCGGTTATGGTTACAGTGCTAAGGGGCAATCGTTTTCGGTTCAGGTCCACTATCCATGATGCAAGTAGCTTTTCCATATCACCGATAGGGCCTTGTCGTTGCTTCATCACTATCGTCGATTTAATGGAAGCAGATCCTTTCACAGCGTCTACGATTTTATCCTTATTTTTCAAAATGGTCGTCACTGTAGAATGAGACCATCCGAATGTGCGATCACATTGACGGGCTTACCAGCTTCATGTTGCTTTGTAACTTGAAACTTCGTTTCAAGATCAATTTCTCTCCTCTTTTTTCTGTGATTCTTCACTAAGCTTTTTAATTGGGCGTGCAGGGGCGATGTTGCACAAAATATCGCGAAATATTTAACGATAAATACACAAATAACCCATTTCTCAAACACAAATTCAACAGAGGAATGGTTGAAGACACGTGCCGACTGCCGAGGAAGGTTGCTGCTGAAAACGCTGTTGCCAGTGTGCATGCTTTACCTTACGCTCTCTTGCGTCTTTTTTGAAAGTATAGCTGAAATGTTATTTATTCTCTTATGGGATTACGGACGTATCTTCGAAAGGTCGTAACTCAAACTTACGTAAGTCGAGGGATGACTGTATAGGGAAATAAACCAAATGTCGAATTTCCTAAAGTTAAAACTCTGCCTCTCACTTAAGAGAGATAACCGTAATATATTCCCAAGGACCACAAATTCTTAATATTTCAAAGATGCTTGGAAACACGTATACTTGTGAAGATGACGACGATTCTCATTGCAAAAACATCGATTTTTTGCCTGTAATGTAGTCAAAACGATCAAAGAATATACAAGCAGTTAAGAAACATAAAATACTAGACTTATATCAATACTTTATGAGAATTCCCACTAGAGAAATGATCTTTGACCTCTTCGTATAATGCAGAATGTCATACAGTTATCCCGAAATATCGTCATCCCATACCAATCCTCAAACTATATATAGAAAAGGCATTCGATATCATGCGACATGAATGCTTACTTCATAATCTGAACTAGCGAGTGTAGGCAAATTATTAAAATATTTATGAAACTACCGAAACGCGGTTGTTGATCAACGGCCATTTAATTGATCACATCCGCTTAGAGAAGGAAGTCCGATAAGGCTGTCCATTGAGTCCACTTCTCTTCGTATTAGCAATTTAGCCATTCTTAAAACGGATAAATAACATAAGTGTGAAAAGAGTCCTTTGCCAGTAATATCAGAGAAATACTTAGACTTACCTATAGTCTGGACGTTTAGGTATCAGAAATCGATCAGTAGGTTTTCTCTCAAATTATGGACCATTTCGGAGAGCTTAGTGGATTCCTTGCGATCTATCGAAAACGCAATTGCTTATTGCAGGGAAACGAGATGTTTACGATGAGCCCATGGTCTTAATCCAGAAAAAAGAACCGTTCATAATCCTACCGTTACCTTGCAGAAAAAATCCAATACCACCTCCAGATTACAGACGTTATAAGGAATTTGAAAAGTGCACTTAGGGATAGAACGTCTGCCAGCTCTCTTTCTTCACTGTAAGAACAACAACCTATATCAACTTTCAGATGCTACAGAATCGAAGAACCATTGATATCATGTTTTAATTGCAAACAAAACGACTAAATCTATATTTTCCGTACCTTCAAGTCACCAAATGCAGCGGCTTTAATCTCTCTGTAGTAAGGCCGCAATATCTAACAGATACACTTACAATTATTAAGAGAAGACTCTCTCCTAGTCAATTAAGTAAATATTTATTATATTCGTTCATAGAATACTTTTTACTCCAACTTGGAATGCATAATTATATAAAGGAAGCTGGCAGATATAACCATTAGCTACTTCAACAAGTATGGGCGCTCATCAATCAAACTCATTCAGTGGGTCTCAAAACTTATATTGTAACAACCGAGCTACAACCAATATACACATAGCAAATATCAAATAGTTGATTAAGATAACCACAACCGCTAAACTTAGAAATAAAAACTTAATTCTTTACTATCGTATCAAAAATACGCTGCTATCAATCAAGTCAGGATCTGTCTTTAAGTATTGCATGAGGAAAAATCCCTGTAAAATGGAACATGTAGGACAGAAAATCTATTTCATTTCTAGGAAAAATAGGAAATTAAGAATTCTAGATATACTGGTGTAGCCCGCCAATAATATATAATTCAGAGCAAATTAGACTTCGAATTAGGTTAGCATTACTTTTATCAAGTACGATCAAATTGTATTCGAAATTGTAACCCGGGTAATAACAGGAGGAGAAAATGCTAAGTAATCTTAGGCTGCCATGGCTAACTGGAGGTGGGAAATTCAACAGAGGGATCCCGTTCAGTTGATTCGACTTCCACCTTTTCCTATATCAGCAGTCAGCAGAAAGAGTTTAAGAAAGAAACAAAATATCTTATGACTGCACTACTATTAAGGAGATGTAGATTATAATCAGTTATATATTTGAACAACTTTGATAAAAAAAAACCCAAGAAATACCCCTCATCCATTCGTGAAGAGTGGCTTAAACTCTCCTTCTGATGATAAATCCTGATTAGGGCTCTTTGTTTGTTGGGCGAGAACCAAATTCGAGGCCTTTACAAACAAAAATCATCTTCCAACCAATAAACTTACGAAGATTCGTCATATATTGAATAGGTTTTAAATTAGACTATTCGGTCCTATCCTAAATGAAGGGTTTTACCAATCTTTATGAAATGCACACAGGCTCATAATTTACTTTTTTTCAGTCTTCAAACCAACGCAAAACTAAATTTATCATCAGCCAATTTCTGCAATGAATGAGATCTTCCTGTTTCGTCTTTTGATCGTCCAAAGTTTTAATTCAGCATCACTTCTTTAGCGTATGTCACACCAAATGCTCCAAAAACTCCATGAAACAGTTCCATGATATTGAAACTTCTTACTTTGTTGTTCAGAAAATACGGATCTTTCATTTTTTTTAAGTGAGTGCATTTTTTTAAATATAAGAACTAGTGTGGTCATTGATCAACTTTAGGACGTAATGGATAATCATCTTTATGAAATTCAGGAAGACCATAGCTACCAGCAGGGTACGCACGATGAATTCGCAAGAGTAGAAGCATCCCCTGCATGTACCTAGAGACATGCATGAACTTATTTAATCTATATTTTAAGCGATTCCCCGATCTGTTTCAAAATTCAGTGTATTTTCTTAAATTGTAAGAAATGTCAATAAAGCAAATATTGTAATACGTTTACTGCAAGATTTACTATCAACATTACACTATCCTGTCACAAGCAAACCTGACGTGGCTCTTTGTATAAAATGTTTTCTTTTAGAAACAACTTAAAGTCCCAAATAAAATGATCTCCTTATCTTCTATACATGACTGGTTTGCATTCTTCCCTTCAATAATCTTGGACTGCTTGCTGTTGTTTTATTTCTCCTGTGACTTACATCACCTAGAAACATCACTTATCTGAAATTGTTTACAGAATAGCTATTAGACTTTTAATCGTGATTGACATAAAATGCATTTTAAGATTACCAAGGGATACATACTTACAGGTGTTGCTAATATTCAAAGATGAAACGGAAACACTTCATTCTGGATTGTTTGATTAAACGTTGGAAGCTCAGAATGTGAAGGACGTGTACTCAGACTCCTCCAATATTCTGTATACAGAAGAGAGATAGGTTATAGGATTTATGTATATCCCCTTTATCTACTTTAACATGCACCCTGCTTTGTCTGTTGTCGTCTGTTATCCAATTTTGATCATTTCATAAGTGTACACAACATGTGTACACTTATGGAAACATAATGCCACATCCTTCATTTTTGTAGTTTCACCTTCTACATCACGATAGATGATTTTGACCATCGTCAAGCAGAAGAAAAACACGCCTTTCTGGAGAACTATTCTCCACTGTCCTCTCCATAAATAAACAAGTGAAGCCACCTCCTCCAAACAGACCTGAAAAAATAATTAAGAATGGGTTTTACCAAAAACAGAAGCTTTGATTCGATCTATTATTTCTGATTATCTCCAAAACATATTTCCTCTAATACACACGAGTTAGCTTTCCTTTTGGATCGTCTCCATTCTGTTGGTTTAGAACAGGCGTGGCCAACCTCATTCTATACGAGGGCCAATATATGATGAGTGGTAGCGTCACGAGCCGCACACTTTTAGACAGAACTTAAATAAAAATAAACTCTGCATTTGTCCACCGGTGGGATAATATGAAGTGCTTTTTAAAGTGCTGAATACCTTTAGTCCAACATGGGGAAATCAAATTAATTACAGCTGATCATACTGGAGCTTAATTTCTATCTGATCTCATATGAGACGAACAGTAGAGTTTTTCGTTCATCACACTAGGAAATGGCAAAACCAAAATTGTGCAAATAACAGAAGCAAGAAACAGATGATATAGACTTAATTATTTTTGTTGAAATTCAAAAAGTCCTGTGTTTTATAGGTTCGCCTTACTTATAAGAATCCTCTGTCGTTTATTAACAAGCGACGGTTATATTCTAAATAAATAACAAGATTCTGGTAGCTTTCCGTGTATTTATAGTTGCTCAATCAGGCCTCCGTATTTATAGTTGCTCAATCAGACCTCAGTATTTATAGTTGCTCAATCAGACCTCATGAATCTAATATTTTGCCGTCTCAGCGTGAATAATTTTTCAATGCTCTTTTCTCACGAAAATCATTACCGCAATCATTACAACAAGCGAAGTTCAGCTAGGTTTTTCCATTGAGTCCACTTCTCTTCTCACAAGTATTTGAGCCATTCTTTAAATGGACAAGTAATATAACTATGATAAGGTGAAATTCCTTCCCAGCTGTATCAGAGAAATAATTATAAAAGAGAAATAATAATTACAACAAAAAAGTATATACACCATTGTTCTATTTTCCCACCACCACAGGATGCGACTGCGATCTATCTCTGCTGGTATCAATCTGTAAATAACATCGTTAGAATTATTGAGAAAAGCCTTTTCTCCTTTTCTCTGCTCGACTGAGCAAATATATATTACAATCACTACTATGATTTTTTTTGTTGAAACTTGGAATATTTAATTATAAAGAAAACAAGGAACATATAAACAAAAGCCACCATCATAGTGTGTATGTATTTATCAGACAAAGTACATTGAAAAGAACTAATCGTGACAACCAAACCTGCAACAAACATACTGGGACAAATTCGATTAAGACAATTATTAATCCAGCTAAGCTTTCAAACGATTATTTATTATTTACCACATTATTTAAAATGATCTGCTATCCATTAAAACAGAAACAGTCATTGAGTAGACCATGCCAAAGAAATGTCTGTAAAATGAAAAAAATAAGAAGACACAATACACAGTGGTCCATTTTTAGAAGAAATAGAAAACTAGAATTCTAGAAGAAGTACTATGCTCGAAATACTGGTGTAGTCAGCCAGTACTAGAAAGACGTAAGGTTAATATTATCGTGAATTAATACCGTCAATGAGCATTGTAAATTGCAGCTGGAAAAATAACAGAAGGGAAGTGCTAAGCAATCGTAAGCTGCGAGGGGCTACCTTGAAATCGGAAATCCCAAGGTTTCTGAATAGATAAAATAAACTGAATAGATCAATGCCTTTCTCTTTGCAAGATCAAAAACACCAAAATGTAATAAAATATATACTGTACTTTTCATCTATAAGCTTTTATTTACCTGAGTGTGGTCAATCCCTTGACTGCTAGTCAAAGGATTGGCCACATAAACAGAATAGCCAACAGTAACTGAATACTGTTTGGACGTACTGATGAATATATTTTTTTGAAAACTGAATTGATGTAGGCAAGGATATTATTATGCTCTGAAATTAATACTTTATTAAACTAATGTAAAAGAAATAAGAAATAACCTAAAATATATTATTATTTTGCAAAATTATATCAAATAAGAAATAAAAGCATAGAATTAACACAAAATGAAAAAATTAAATGAAGAACAATAACAAGGTCACAATTATTAATATGTTCAAGACAACGGTAATAAACAGCAACAAAGAAGATGCTCAGAAAACATTTACTGGAAATATGACAGAGATAAGTACCAATCATTTGTCCTTACGTTTGTAATAGATCAACCACTAAATTAAGGGACTGTGTCGATTAATGTACTCAACAGATATTATTTGGCCGTCTAAGAACTTATAAATACTCAACTGGAAGATGAAAATCCGCAGAGAGAACTTCACCTCATTCGGACCATTGTGGATCTGTACAACAAGTGGAACAACGAAACTGGTACAGATTTCGATGATGCTGAATGGCAAAGTTTGATTTACACCCCGGCCAAGGTGTGCTTTTGGAAGAAGATTGATGACATGAAAATGGCTGGAGATGTTCTGATGTGTTTGTATAGGTGTGATCGTTTACAAGGGCTTGCAAATCAGATACTAATGTATACCAGGCAGATCAATTCATTGTGGTTATTGCCTGGAAAAGCAGTTCCAGATCAGAATGGGAATCCCCTTTTGATTATTTCCATCGTGCTGCCAATGCAAATAGGTTGGAATTGGAATTCGGTAAGCGGTTCATTGATGTTCCAAATTAGATTGGATTCCTATGTTAGGATTAGGAGGCTCTTGTGTTGAATTGTTGCATGTAATGCTCACCCTTGGATATCCCTTAAATGAAACGAAGTTTACCCTCCCTGATTTCTACATCGACATACAGAATCATCTGCATAATGAACTTGAGACTTTTTTTGATCTCATATATTGGGATGGTTCAGATGTTATATCACCTGTGGTCAACGATGATGCAAAAAGTGATCTCAAGAATACTGCCTCGAGAATTCAATTACTTCTTAATGTTATTCCCCAGATGAACATAAAAATCGTATTATCAGCGTTTGGTAGACTACCTGTAAGTCCCTCTTTCTCCGATCTCGAGAATGTACTTGATCTCTCAGAAGAATGGATAGCGATGATCAAAGAACGATGTTTGATGCATTCCAGACTCGCCCATCTATGCCGATGCGTCATTACAAGTGTCTTGTATGAAAACTGGCAGCTTCCCGAAGGAATCTGCAAACTTGGCTTTCCACCGATTATATGCAGATACGTTCATCTCATAGAGGAATAGGAAGCGATAGAGGACCTTCAAAATTGTTGAATATTTCAAGCGATTCCCAGATACGTTTCAAAATTCAGTATATTTTGATACTTTGTAAGAAATATCAATAAAGAAAATACCTTCTGTGATTTATTAATCAGCAATATTCATGCATAATGTACACACATTACGTATTTTTCTGTAGGAAATAGTTCTTCCCTAAGAGGACTTGTTCATCTTTAATGATCTCTTTACATTCTACAGTAGAAGTTCTGACGTCACCATTTCGAACGAAATCTTGACCGTTGAACTTCTCCTGTGGTATCTTGTGCATTTATGTCTTAGACTAGGACGAATTATCTGATGGAATTATAATTAACAGAACTGTAATGCAATCCATGTTACTTCATGCATAAAAGAACGTTTAGCAAAGATCGGTAATATAACAATTTTGATTTCATCGAATTCGGTAAAGAGATTATTGCATTTCTGTTGGTTACCTTAGAATCAGGAAAAACGTTTTAATTCGTTCATCATTTTGTGTTTTGTGCATGGATTACTGGAGCGAAAAAATAATAGAACTTATCATAGAAATAATAGAAAACGACATACTATGGACCTTCGATATCTGAATGATTGAAATATGAAATAAATTAGAAAATAGTTAATACGCATTAATGTTTTGATATATTCATTAGTATTATTGCATGAACATAACCCATTAATAATAATCACATATTTCCTGATTGGAAGCAATTAGAAAAATATAGAAAGTAATAACAAAAACGGGAAAACCATCAGAAGAAATATCTTAAATTCAGACTTAAATAATAATTAAGTATTTATGCAGGAATAATAATAATTTATTTATTTGATTCATTTCTTTGAGTTTTCACTTTTTATTTTGAAAGCGTTGTATTAAAACTCGACAAACGTTATTTCTATTAATAAAACACCATTCTACAGGGTGTCCCAAAATTCACGCAAGAAGTAATTTTGATAGAAAACACAGGTTTTTAATTAAAAATTGTAATTTCTTATTGATTCATAAAGTATACAGTATAGGGAATAGCATCGCGGGTAAATGGCCTCCACGGCTTTGCTGGCACATACGCAGACTTTTGTCGAAATTTTCCATGACCGTTTTGCATAAATGTGGCTGAATTTCGTTGATTCAGCGCTCAATTTCCTCCTTCAAGGCGTGGGTGGTCGTGGGCTTTTTTGGCATAAACCTTAGACTTCAAAAAACCCCAAAGAAAAAAGATGAAAATGAGCCTCATCGCTGAAGATGATTTTGTTCGAAAAAATAAGCTTCCACTTGTTGTTGTTCGATAATCCATTCAACGAACTCTCTTCGCTGTGTGTGGTCAGTAGGCTTCAGTTCTTGAGTCAATTGATCTTTGTAAGCATAAAGATGCAAATCTTTCGTGAGGATACGCTGTAGAGTGCTTCTCGAAATGCCCAATTCAAGACCACGGTGCCGAATTGATGTTCCTGGATTCTCAGCAACACTCTCACGAACTGCTTCGATGTGTTCTGTTGAACGACTTGTTGAAGGACGGCCAGAGTGTATAAGAGCACTAATTGATCCAGTTTCCTTGAATTGTTTAATTAATTTTTTCACAGTTGATGAAGTTAAATCACTATTCCGACCATATTTTGTACGAAAATTGCGAACTGTAGCTGCCAAACCTTCATTATTTTTAAAATATTGCTCAACAATGAAAATGCGTTGTTCTTTCGTGTAGCGCTCCATTTTTAATAGCCTTGAACTGTCAGCTGTCACGCTGTCTTTTTTTTTCTCGTTGGCAACACTTTACCGCACAAATCGCGCTAAATTTAAATTTTGCGTGAATTTGGGACATCCTTTAATTTAAGAATTTTAAATTACTCTTATAAGATAGACATCAGAAGGATATTAAATGTGAAACTAATAAAGTAATCCCGATTTATAAGAAAAACAGAAAACGTTCGACATTACACTGAATGTCTGGCAGATAAACTCATTTCGCATAGTGCCATAAAGATACTGGGGGGGGGGGGGATATTAGATAAGACTAAGAGACGACCTAAAGATACTGGAATAGTTTAAATTATACCTGTAAAATGTTCAATGTTCAGGTTTTGTTCTCTCTCTCTCTCTCTCTCTCTCATAATGACTAAAAAAGCGCCACCTAACTTTCAGAAATGCATAAGCTCCATTTCGGCTTTAAAGAAGTTAATAATAAAAGATATTATCATAATATTATCTATGTAAAGGATATAACATATCCATTTAAATTCTAAAACCTGATTAATCATTTCCTTATGGATATGAGAATACTCATAACCCTAAGGTTACGAGTTATGGGAATATGAGTTTCCTTTGGTTTGCACCTTAAAAGGTATGTACTCAGCTCAAGTTCCTATCCCATATATTCGCCTTTGATTAGTGGGATTATGCTTTCCAGTACTGACAGATGTAATCCAGTCCAGAATTTGATTCTGATCAAATTGTCGACTGAAACGAAATGTTCAAACTACACAAAATCGAAAAACGTGTAACAGTCGACCTCCTTTGAAAAGTCACCTTCCGGAATCTGCAAAACGTTTTAAGTGCCCTAAGGAATTCACTGTCATACGTAGCTCACAACTAATTAATGCCCAAAATGGGGACTACTTGAAAGACTCCACCCAAGAACAATCAAGACAAAAAAAACTTTAGCTAATCGTAACAATCATCTAGAAAATTTTTCGTAAGTAAATTGTTATTTGGTGCATATATAAATCATTAAAAATAATGAGATAAAATCTGTTTAGGCAGGTTTAATTAAACACATTTTATTTGATATAAAGAACACAATATATATGCACTCAAAATTTATAAAGAGATAAAAGTTTTTAGTTTTTAGAAATTTGTTAGATATATATATTAAATATTCAATCTGTACATAGATATTCTGATATTGCCAGAATGCAGACGTTGGCTAATCATTTTCAAATATTGTAATTTTGTTAACTATTTTTAAAATCGCTTAATTAATATATACCTTAGTGAGTGAAGTCTATCATTACATCCATTTTTGATTACTTATCTTATGAATATTATTTCGAGAGAGAGAGAGAGAGAGAGAGAGAGAGAGAGGGTTATATAAAAAATCTAAATTCTCAGGCAAGTCATGTAGATGGACTAGTGAATGATCGAGTCTCAGGTAATGCTAAAAAGACTACATTTCGGTCAACAATCCACCGTTAGATGGATGATCACAGTTCAGTTTATATTATTGGACTGATTGTAATTATCCCTGACACAGCAAAGGACAGAGAAGTGTCAACCTTTGAAAAACAAATATACGCTTGTGTATTCTACGACCAGCTTATTAACCGTCATCTTCTGTCGTCTGTTAACATGCAACGTCTAAATTCTAATTACATTTTGAACAAGCTTTTCACTTATTTATAGTTTCCTAATCAGACTTCGACAACCCAACAGGTTTACCCTCTCTGAATTCGTAAATTTATAAGCCTCTTTTCTCAAGCAAATTAGATACTCAAGATTGCTTTATCTCTTTGATAATAATACCAGATTATTATAAGTATTAAACATTGTCTCAAACTGGTAAATTACTTCAATGAAACAAATAAAAATAGTCTCAACCTCCATTACTATTTTAGGCTTAATGCTCTATTCATCATACAATAACTTTATGGAAATTTAATTATTTCTGTCATACTGCAGTTAATTCTAAATGCGGACGATGCTATTTAAAGATCATCTGTGTGGTCTCACAGGTTTATATGTATAGAGAAATAAGACAAATATCGAATTTTCCAAAGGTAAACTCACTTACCCTAACAGATTCCCAAGGACCAGAAATTCTTAATATTTCAAAGATGCTAAGAAACACGTTTACTTGTGAAGATGGCTATCATTCTCATCATTGAAAAACATGGATTTTTTTTTTTTTGCTGTAATGTAGGCAAAAAGGTCGCAGAAAACACAGTTAATAGACAGGAAATACTAGTCTTATATCAATAATGTAGGAGAGTTCCTCCTAGAGAAATGATCTTTGACCTCGTCGTATAATGCAGAATATCATACGGTTGTCCAAAAAAAGGCAAAACAGTACAACAAATTATTAAAATATTTATGAAGCTACCGAAACACGGTTGTTGATCAATGGGCATTTAATTGATCACATCCGCTTAGAGAAGGAAGTCCGATAAGGCTGTCCTTTGAGTACACTTCTCTTCGTATTAGCATTAGAGCCATTCTTAAAACAGATAAATAACGATTTATCTGTTTAAATAGTTTAACTTAGAGTTTCTTCACTTTTTCTATAAATGCGATTCTGGATTACTTTCAAAAATATTTTTAATGTTTGGCTCATTAGACTAATAAGTCGGAAGTCACCACAGGAATTCACTTTGGGTTTCTTTGGGACAGTGATAAATGTAGATTTGAGCCAATCTGATGGAAATTCATCACTTTCATATATATTATTAAATAGTTTTTCAAGAAGTTTGATGTTATCTGGTTCTATTAATTTTAAAAATTCTGTTTGCACACCATCTGGTCCACTGGCTTTTCCTGTTTTACTTGTTCGTATAGCATTCTCTAGTTCGCATTTCATGATTGCTGGTCCTTGAATGGTATCTTTTATATTTATAGGCTTCTGTCTAGTATCATTGAAAAGTTCTGTTACATATTTTATCCAAATCTGTGCTTTATTCTCTTCTTCTAGAACTATTTTCCCATTTTCGTTTCTTAGAGACACTGTTTGCTTTTTTCTGAGTTTTCCGGAGATTTCGTTGATTTTTTTATACAGATTGAAATTATCATGTTTCTTCTGAAGCAGTTCAATTTCAATACAAAAATGTTTCATCCAATTTTCCTTGGTTTATTTTATTTTTTTCTTGATGATGTTATGTGTTTCTGAATATCTGGTTAGGTCTTTGTTTCTGTGCATTTTTCTTGTATCAATAAGAGAAAGAATCTTCTCTGTCGTCCGTTCCTGTTGTTTTATATTATTCACATAACCTACTTCTTCAATACTTGTTGTTACGATAGCATTCTTTAAGCTATTCCGAAGAGATTCCACACTTTTATTTTCTTCTATGTTAATCTGTTGTAATCGCAGGTTAAGCTGTGTCTTGGCACTTTTATTTATGTTCGGGTCTTTCAATTTTTCTACATCAATTTTCGTTTTCTTCTTTTGTGAATTTTTAGCTGATTTTAATCTAAGACCAACTTCTGCAACTATGGGATTGGGGTCTGATACGATATCTGCTCCAGATAAGTCTTTGCACTCTTTATACTACTGTGGAAGCTTTTATTTATCAGGATGTAATTAATTTGATTTCTGACAATGTTATGCCGGTTATCGTGAGGCGATTTCCAAGTGTATAGTCTTCTGGGTGGAAATTTAAACCAGGTATTTGTTTTGTTAGCTCTTCTTCCTGCCAGAACTAGACTAGGCGATCTCCTCTGTCATTTCAGGTGCCTAAACCATGTTCGCCAACAGTTTCTCCATCACCCCACCCTCTTCCCACTTTTGTATTGAAGTCACCCATCACTATGTTTATATCATGTTTCTTTGTTAGGTTTTTAATCTCTTTTAGGTGTTCATAAAACTCTTCAGCATCTTCTTCACTTTTGTCAGCTGTGGGTGCATAAGCTTGGATGATATTTATGTTAACGGGGTTTCCCTTAAGTTGTAACCGCATTATTCTTTCAGAAAATGGAATCCAATTTGTTACTGATTTCTACATCTATTATTACAGATACACCATGTCGATGTTCTCATCATTCCCAGAGTAATACATTGTCGTATTATCTTGTTGACACATTCCAGATCCTGGCCATCTGGTCTCGCCAATTCCCAAAATCCGGATGCTCAGCCTCTTCATTTCTCTTGTGGCATTTCTTAATTTGCCAGCTTCATATAGAGTTCTGACATTCCAAGTTGCGATTTTAAAAGTGGACACCATTTTGAGCCCGAAGATTCTTCGCACCCCTGTCTCATATAATGGACGCCGGGAACTTAGGGCCAATTGTAAAGGTTTGCTCGCCATGGTGGTTGTTCTGGAGATAAGGTAAAACAGTAGTTTCTCAGTTTGCTTTCTGCTTCTCAGTATTACAGACGTACACAATATAATCATATTGCCATCTGCAAATCTCTGATCACAAGCTTTTCCGTCATCATTTGGCTTCAACCTTGTGTCAGTACTGACAATACTGCTTCCCAATGTCAGGGGCAGTGACCCCAGCAGGTGCTTATTTAATGGCGGCACTACTCGCCATGTCACCGAGTTGTCATTGGGCTTTGTGAGGTTTTAAGTGAGACAGAGTTGCCACTTCTGCTCCCCCACGCCCTGATAGCTCAGTCGCTGTTGGTCCAAGGCTGCTTATTCACCAGATTGCTCTGCTTATATCGCAGCTAGCCTCCATATCTGAAGACTGTTCCCCGATCCGCCACCTGGGGACGCACCCGGTAGTAGTCAGCTCTGCCCGGGGTCATTATTATTGAAATTTCATTATATGTAGCACTTAGTGCTGAACCTTGTAAAATAATATACCGAATGATACTCAAGATTATAATTGTAAATACGCAAATATTTGAGAGATCAGTAAACAATAAACAAAACAAAAAAAATTATCTGAGACCTCCAGGGAGTCAAGGACTCATCGAGGGAGGCTATATATTTCCCAACCCAACTACTATGCCTTCCCTTAAATTAATTTACACCAGATGCACTCACTACTCCTAAGGGCAGATTATTTCACTCACTCACTGCTCTCTGGGAGAAATATCTAGCTCTTACCCCTTTTTTGGCTGAGAACAACCTTCACTTCCATGGATGCCCCCGTGTTCTTTCCCCACCTTCCATATAACGAAAAATTTCATCACTTGAAATGCTATAACACCCATTCAAAAGTTTATAGACCTCCATTATATCATCCCTCTTTCTCCTGTTAACCGGTGCCTGCAATCTACATACTCGCAATCTGTCCTCATAGTCTAAATCCGATAATACGTATATAATCTTTGTAACTCTTTTTTTGCACCCTTTCCACAGCTTCTTTATCCTCTTGGAATCCGGAAGACCAAATCTGCGCAACAGTAATCCAAGTGTGGTCTTATCAAAGCCTTATAAAGAGGAAAAATGACTTCCTTATCCTTACATGTCAAGGTTCGCTTCAACATAGCAATTATCCTCTGATTTGTATTTGCCACCTTTGCTATGTTACCTTTGAACTTTAAATTCTTATCTACCAATACACCAAGATACCTTGCTCTTCAGTTTCTTGTAGCATAACGTAGCTAATATAATATGCCGCTGGAACTCTAATTACCCCAAAATGCATAACTTTACACTTAGTCGCTAGGCCTCCAAAAGGCCTTTGATAGCGTTTCCTTTTCTGCTCTCTTTCGAGCGCTGTCTATTGCTGGATGTCCAGAACCCTTTCTTTCCTATGTTATTGAGTTATACTTGGATAGCTCCATCATTATCACTACAGGGTCACGTGCAACTTCTATTCCCGCAGTGCGGGGTGTTCGCCAGGGTGATCCTTTATCTCCCCTTTTCTTTAACTACGTCATAGATGAGTTTCTTCACTCTGTTCCTAGCCATATAGGCTAGTCTCTAGGCGCTTCTTCCTTTAATGCCATGGCCTTTGCAGATGATCATATTCTCGTAGCGTCTACTAAGATAGGCTTGCAGGAACTCCTTGACCGGGTAGTTGACTTCTCCTCTATTCGAGGTCTGTCTATTAATGTAGAAAAGTCCTGCTCTTTAGCTCTTGTCTATCCTCTGGTCTAGACAAGCAGCTTAAGTTCGAGACTATAGAGTTTTCCCCTACACGGGAGGCTGTTACATGCTTTGACCCTCCTGGAAGAGTGGAGATCCCTCGGTATCAGGTTGATGCCAAAGGGAAGGTCTTCTGTCTCTTCTGTCCTAGAAGTTGGGATCGCTTCTTTGAGGAGAACTCCTCTTAAGCCCGGCAAAGACTGTTTCTCCTTTCCCACTATCTCCTACCTCGCTTTACCTACAAGTTGGTGCTTGGTATGACATATATCTCGGTACTGTCCCGAATGGACAGGGCTATCCGTTCTGTCGCCTGACACCCCTACTGCATATTTCCACGCGAGGGTAAAGGACGGTTGCGCTCGGGGATTCCATCACTTAGATTGCTGATCCCACGCCTGCGGCTGTCCAGAATCGCGAAGTTAGAACTATCTTCTTCCTCTATCTGCAGAAAGGCTTTCTATAGCTCATTAATACAAGAAGACTTTAGGCGGGCTAAAGGCTGGTCCCGTTATCAGGGTACCTTAATTGAGTACCTTAATTCAGTACCGGCAGAACACAAGAGGTGGGAATCTCTGTTGCACTGTTCTATAGATGGTGCTTCTTTAAAAGAGTCATATCTGGTGCCTCCCCAGCATGATGGGGTAAGGGATGGCACCAGACTCCTCCCTGGGTTCGCGTATATTGACCTTATTAGGTCGAGAATCAATGGCCTGCCTACTCGATCCCGCACAGCTTGATGGGATAGTGACCACTCAAACTTTGAGCTGGCTTCCACTACAGTGAGACATTGTCTCATATAGCCCAGTGTTGCTTCCGCAGCCATGGGGTCCGCGTGCCGAGGCATTACGCCATGGTCTCCATTCTGAACAACCGCTTTAAGAACAAAGGTTGGGAGACCGCGGTGGAACCACATTATAGGACCTCCGCGGGTTTGCGTAAGCTAGACTTAGTGATTAAAAGAGATGGTGACGTTTGGATAGTTAATGCCCAGGTTATGGGAACAGGGCACCCACTAGCCTATAGCCATAATAATAAGGTAAACTATTATAAGAATAACCAAGATCTAGTTAGTAAGATACTAGAGGAGCATGGGGAAATTCCGAAGTTTACCAGCGCCAGCATCTCTTTACATGGCGTATGGAGCGCAGATAGTTATAAGGACTTAAAACAGCTTGTGCCTTAAGAAGAAGGATATAAAAGTTCTTTCCTTGACGGCCCTACAGGGCACACTGGTGGCATGGCGTTGCCACAAGAGAATGACTACAATGATAACTAGAACAGGCATAGGGCAAAACACTTGTAAAGGCTTAGGACTATATCAAGTCTGGACGAGATGTCTGGTGGTGATGTAAGGGTACTACTGCAAATATCCAGTACACCACTGGTTATTTATTTATTTTTATTAATCTTTGCTCAGTGCTCGGTCCACTGTTATTCAATCTGTACATTAATGATATCGGGAAGAATTTGACAAGAGACGTACAGTTATTGCTGATTGAAAGATACGTAGGGTATTTAGGAATACTGCTGATATGCAGCCTTTGCGGAATGGTTTCAATAGGCTGGAATTGTGGGCATGGGAAAAGGAGTGTCACATCAATATCAGTAAATATAAAGTCATTCACTTCGGCATGATTAGATATCCAATGTCGTATTATGTTGTATTATATTGGAGGAATTAGGCTAGAAGAAACTGATAAGGCAAGGGATCTTGGAGTGTTAATAGAAAGGAATTCGAAGTTCAGGGGTCATGCGGGAAAGATTGCAAATACAACTCAAGGGATAATTGCAATGCTGAAGCGAACGTTCACATGTAAAGATAAAGATGTTATTTTGCCTCTTTACAAGATCTTGATGAGACTTCACTTGGACTATTGTGCGCAGGTCTGGTCTCCTGGTTTCCGTTGTGATTCTGCTATATTTGAGAGAGTAAAAAGGAGAGTGTTAAAAATGATATCAGGATTGTGGAATATGATTATAAAGACATATTGAGAATTTGTAGACTGCAGGGACTAGAAAACAGGAGAAAGAGGGATGATATGATTGAGACTTACAAACTTCTAAAAGGGTCATACAGGATCTCAGTTGATGGAATTTTTGGATTTATGCAGGGTCGGGAAAAGGACGAGAATGCATCCATGGAAGCTGAGAATGCAGGCCGCCAAGAAGGGTGTGAGGGCTGTATTTTTCTCTAAGAGGCTGGTGCGTAAGTGGAATATGGATTAACTTTGGATGTTGTAAGTGCAAGAAGTGTGAATGAATTCAAGAATAAGTATGATTGTTGGCGCGCGCGCGCGTGCGTGCGTGCGTGTGTGTGTGTGTGTGTGTGTGTGTGTGTGTGTGTGTGTGTGTGTGTGTGTGTGTGTGTGTGTGTGTGTGTGTGTGTGTGTGTGTGTGTGTGTGTGTGTGTGTGTGTGTGTGTGTGTGTGTGTGTGTGTGTGTTGTATAGGCCTCCCTCGATGAGTCCCTGACTCCTTCGAGATCTCTCTTGGTAATTTATATTTGCAGCTGAATAAGATTATATTTTTTCACAGTATTTATAGTATAACAATAATTTATATATATTTTACAATTTTTGCTTTTAAAGTATTTTAGCGCTGTAACTACAGCACTTCAATGTAAAAAAATAATTTTGTTTTCTTCCTGTTGATCTCGGTTGAGATGTAATGTCTCAACTTGCATCCTCGAAGCTTTTTAATACCCTTATTTGAGGATGACCCCTTAGATATTTAGATATTTTTTATTGATTTATGGAAGTAGACTGAAGATTGAGAGCTCAAACAAATGATCTGAAGGTCTGATCAAAGTGAAATTGCCAATATATTCTGGTTATTACATCTGTCTTGATGGTTCACATTCAGTTTTGTTATGGTCTTCTTTTTGAACTAATTAGAAGACTTTTTTTTCACTGTGGAAGTCTTTCTTTTTCATCTGATCTTTTGATTTGTACATCGGCTTCGAAGTTTGTGAGTTCCTCAAGAATATATTTGCATCTCTGATCCACAAAAATTGGTAACTTTTTTTCTGATTTTGCTTTTCTTGCTTGGTACAGCAGATTCTGGTTGAATGGTGTAAAATATTCGGATAGGAAGATTGGTGTATTGTCTTACAATGGCTTCAACTCCTTGGCAACTGGTTTTTTCACTCTGCTGGCTTTTATGAGAATGTCTCTTGTGGACTTGTTTGTAAGACGAACTATGACCGGTTCTGGTCGTAACAAGCCTTTATTTCAAAACTACATCTCTGAGGTTTTCTGTAAGTGCAGTTTCTGGAAGATCGTTTATAACAAAATTTTCTTTATATTGTTGCTGATTTAAACGTTCTTATTGTACTTTTAGGGAATTAAGTTCTGGACGGAGTTCCGATGTCTCTATAATCGAACTGTGTTGTTGTCTGTCAATTAGTGTGTTAATGCTGATTTTAAAAGTCTTTTACCGTTTGCAAGACTTATTTTACTGCTAAATTGTTATTTTTGACCAAATCCTCATATTTGCTAGATATGTTTTTGTTATTTGTTCCTTCTGTTTATTAAAAAGTTCTTTGACAAGATCCACTAAGCTGGCTTTTACAATCTCTAGACCGTTTTCTATTAGCAAATTTAAGGAGTTCAAATTATAGGACTACCTCTATTTTTTTGTCTGTTCAGTTCATCATCTGATTATGCCTACGGTATAATCGCCTGTGCCGTAGGTGAGTTTCTTTGTTCTCCGTGCACGGTAGGCACTTCCATTCCTCGCTGGTTGCATTGGATTTACGTTGCCAGGTTGTTTCTGAAAGGCCGGCACATGTAAAGTGCAAAACTCTACTGAATTTCCTACGAGTTATACGATTTCCTTTGGACAATAAAATCCTTCAGGCAAATCGTCCAACGGCTACTTGCTTTGTTCTTTGCTCGTTGTTGACCATGGTCCACTCTGTTCACATTTCAACACTTCAAAATTTGGTTTCTTCTTAGCCGATTTCGGTGAATTTTTTTTTATCACTGTCTTCGGCGTGATAAGTAGAGTTCCACGGGAACCCTTTCAAATTAAAAAAAGGAATTGGGACTACTTTAAAACTATACAAAACTGGAGCAGCGATATGATCGTGCGTCCGTTTATATCACGAAATAGCGCCCCCTTGTAATAATAATAAAAAATAATAATATAATGAAAAAAAATCTGAAGAGAGAAAACCGCCTTTCCCCGACTAGGAGAAATAGGAAACTAAGAATTCTTGGAGAAGTAGGATTCTCGAAATATTAGTGTACTCTGCCAGTACCGGAAAGAATTTGGAATAGTATTATCATTTATTAGTATAGGCACTGTGAATTCTAAATTGTAGGTGGAATAACAACAAGAGGGTAGAGCTAAACCATCTTAAGCTGTGAAGGCCTTACTCGAGATCGGAAATCCCAAGGTTTCTCAACAGATAAATTAAAGTAAATAGATCAATGACTGTGTCTATGAAAGATCATAAACACAAAAAAGAAATGAAACATATACAGTATTTTTCATCGTTAAACGTTTATTTCTTTTAGTGTGTTCAATCCCTTTACATCAAAATAGTACATCAACAGAATAGCCAACAGTAACTGAAAACTGTTTATACGTAACAATGAAAATATTCATTGAAATCTGAATTGGTTTAAGGCAGGGAAATTATGATGGTATTAAATTAAAACATTTTATTAGACTTATTTATAAGAAACAACAAATAACCATACATATTTTGTAGTTTTGCAAAATCATCTCAAATCAGAAACCGAAACAGAGAATTAACATAAAATAAAACAATTAAATGAAAAACAATAATAAAGTCACAATTATTTATTACATTGCGTCATAATACACAGCAACAAAGCAGATGCAAGAATACATTTACTGGAAATATGAAAGAGATAAGTACCAACCATTTCTTGTTGCATTTAAAATAGATCAACTACCAAATTACGGCACTATGTCAATTGATGTACGCCACAGATTTTATTTGGCCGTCGAAGAACTTTTAAATATTCAAGAGCGAGATGAAAATCCCCAGAGATTGTATTGTTGTAATAATAATGTATACCGAAATGTATATTTCATTCTTCATTCTGTATGTGAATTATCCTTATCCAAGTTTTCTTCTTTAAAAACCACGCATTTATGTTTTTATGTATGCAGATGTTAAGATTTCCTTAAACGATAACGAACCAACCCAGTTTCACCTACTCGTTTTAAATTCTTTTCCTTCAACCAATTGAATTCCTTTTTCTCTTGAACCAGAAGATAAGACTTTATGATATAATATTCTTTTAAGAACCCTGTATATACAGCAATTCCTCGATTAGTGCGTTCTTTAAAGCAGGCGCATTAATCGAAATCGCGCTAATTGAATCTAATAACCTATGGGAAAATGTATAATTCGTTCCTCAGATTTCTTTTTTGACCCTGAATTATTTTTTTTATAAAAGAATTAGGGTATGTCTCAAGGCTTAGTTAAAGGGAAACCATGAAGCTGAAAGACAATGAAACATATTCAAAATATAAATTTATTATTCTGCTTCTTAACAAAGAATTGAGATAACGTAGTTTGGCGAGCATCCTGTTTCTTTTTTTCATTCAACTGACGGTATGGCCTTATTGCCTCTTCTACTCTTCTGCAAATTTTACTGCTTCTCTCTTCATCAGTCAGCCTCTAAGCATTGCTGCTTAAAATCTTCGATTGTACGAAAAACATTTTCAAATTGCTTCTGTGAAATCTCTTTGGGATGACTATCAGTGGTTAAATTTTCTTCATATTCTTCGGGATCTTCCCGCTGTGCATCTAAATTTAGCAGGTAGGAATCACTCAATTCTTCGGAATGAGATTTAATTAACTCTTGGACGTTATCATTGAAGAGGAGAAAGAAATGAAGGACGTTCGAATTGGTTGCCAACACGCGAAATCACGTGCTTTATAGATACATTTTCCCAACTGTTATACAAGCAAAATAGTTACCACTTTAAAAACTACAATGATTATAAAAGCGAAATTAATTTTCCGACGTGTAATAATAAACAACTCATCTCAGAAGACAAATTGATTACCCTATTGTCGGAATGGATTCTCCTTTTTGTAACATGCGCAGAAGTGTCGAAGGGTCTCGAATCTGGGGGCGTACTATAGTAGACGACACAAATTTTGGCGATAAAAATTTGCAACATAGTATACATACTGTACATGGAAGTAGTGTAGTATACCATTAAAAATAGCTTTGTAAAATGTTTTAAATCGGTAACTAAATTATTTCATTCTGGTGAGTGATTTTTTAAAATTGTTAGCCATAAAAATGTATAGACAGAAAAATTTTAAAATGTGTAACATTTATTTTTAAGATGTACATAGGCGCACTAATCGAATTTCGGTATAAAAAAAAATGACGCACTAATCGAAAACGCACTAATCGGAAGCGCACTAATCGAGGGATTACTGTATATATATATAACCAAAGGAATCTTCCTCCTGATATAGGAGTACTTCTTCCTCAGTGTTTTTCATAATTTACATCCACACCCGGCTAAAGAAAGTGTTCGGGACTCGTTACACCAAAAACCGTTTTTTCTGATTCGGTAATTCTAACCATAATTTGTGACCATAATTTTAAATGAGGTTTTTCTTACGACTAAATGCATACTTTTGTGTGAAAATATATTTTTAATAGATATAAATATTCTTTGCGTCTTTACCAAGGTATTACTATCTGAAGACCTTTTTCGAAATTAATCTTTGTCTTCTTTCATATAAAGCATTCCTAATCTGTAAGAATCAGAAGGTGACTCAATGTTCTCGACGTAATGTAAAATAGGTAAAAATTTCCTTTACAATTGTGGTCACAAAAATAGCTTTGGAAAGATTGAATTCTGGCTGAAGCATCCATAACTGGTGTTTCATCTGCTCGCTGTTCTGAAGAATAGCAAACACCGAGACGACGAACGTTTCCACCTGTTTATGAGATTTCCTAATTTATCTTCAGAAAAGTCCTTCCCTGAGGGAGGTTCCGCGATTCATATATGAGATTCGAACCCAAATAAAAAGAGCATCGAGACAACACAACAACAGAAATCTAGAAATCCCTTTGGGATTTTAATTCTGCATATTTTAAAGATTGATTATTTCAACAGAGTGTTATTCAGGAAGGTTTGAAGAACGAAAATGCTACAGATGAATGTGGCTGTAAAATGAAGGAGGAATGATTCAAACTTGCAGAAGAGCGAAATATACCTGGCAAAGGAACGAAGATTTATTAGAAAACAATAATGAATGAGAATGCAATATTTGCTTGGTGTATTTGAATTACTAAAAGGTGTAAAATTTGGAAGAGGAGGACGAAGCTTACCTACATGGACTACCGTACTGTTTCCCATTGCAAATATCGGCAAAAAAGTTAGAAAGTTATCGAAAATTATATATAAAATCTTCCCTACCACGCCAGTTCACTCTTTACGCATGCAAAACAGACGAAACCTACAAAACAAAAACAGTACCTAATAACTAATGACAACGCTCAATTGGATTAGTTAAACATAACAACCACTCACAGCTTCTAGGTGCTATTATCTCAGAGCTCAGCCTGCTTCCCCCTTCTGAGCAGTTTAAAACTACTAGAACGCTAAGAATTTGATCCGCTGAGTCATCTGTACATCTTTTCGTATGGCTCAAAGGTGTATGTATTTTGAAAGCACACCCGGGCTATTAATGCGAATGTGATGCAGTGTTTACGCGTCGAAAAGTGTCCTCTAATAAATATAAAAATATAATATCGGTGATATTGCTATTTGGTGGATAAGCACCGCACACCTGCAATATTCGCCCGTGATATACATGGGAAATGAAAAAGCTTGTGAATCACACAATATGATAGATATGTCCAAATAATGGTGGAGAGTATTGCAGTTAATTACGAAGATTTATGAGCAGAAGTATTTACGTGAATGTAGAAAAGGTTTGCTAAACTGAAGAAGCAAAAAAGAGGGTAGAAATATCCTTAAACATTTTTATTATTTTCAATGATTGTATGAATTAGAGGGACTGAAATAAAAATATATTTACCATGAACAAAAAAACAGCACCAAAATCAGAATAATTAATTAAATTTGAGCCAAAAACAATAATCAGCGGAAACACACACGCAAAATTAAATTTACTAGAAACATCATCGACCGTTTTGCCATGCAATTAAAAATGGATTAGCTAAAGAATTACCGAACTCTATCGATGCATGCAAGATTCATCGATAGATGAATTTGAACTTGATGAATGATGGCGTTGCATCCATTACTCACCCTTGGATATCACTTCAATAAAAGAAAGTTCATTCATCTTCAGTTCTGTATGCACTTAGAGAATTATCTGCATCACGAATTCGGTTCTTTACTTTATTAGTATTTTAGGAAGTTTCAAATTCCTCATTCTCAGACGTCGAACAACAGATAAAGTGCGCTCACAAAAATAACTTCCGGCATTCACTTGTCCTTCGTGTCTTACCTCAGTTGAAAATCGGAAAGAGAGGATCAGCCTAACATGTATTACATATGCGTTTTTTCTTTTCGGTGATCTTCAGAACCTTTAGCGCTGCTAATATTCTTAACCTAGTGGAAAACGTTTTTACCAATGATCAAAGAGTCCTAATTGAATTTATTCCAACTCATCCATCGGGGCCGATGCATCATTTGAAGTGTCTTGTGGGAAAACTGGCAGCTTTTATAAGTAATTTACAAATTTCGATGAGCGATGAGCAACTTTATAATTGTTGACACACACACAGTATTCAGTGCAAATGTTTTTTTTTTGTTTTAGGGAAAACTTGTAGTCTTATTTGAGAAATTTCTTTATCTTTTATTTCAGGATAGACTCCTACGTCTAATCTTTATTTTCTTCCTATGTTGGTATTTCACTTCTAATTCGTAAGAAACTTATGGATCATTACCCGAAATTGTTTCTATAAAAATTATGTTAGCTTCAATTGCAATCGATGTAAAATACAATTTATACAATTTAATTTCTAACATCTACACATATAGAAACATAAATGCATCCTTTTTAAAGAATGAAAACTTGGATAAGGATAATTCAAATACAGAATGAAGAATGAAATATACATTTCAGCATACATAATTACAACAATACAATCTCTGGGTATATAATGGAGTGGGCAAGCACTTATTTCATTTCTTGTGTTGCGTTGATTGCTAATGCAAGGACCTCTCGGAATTATATTGCATATCATTAGTATCTTATTACATTATTATTAGAATATTATTAGTTGATCATTGAAAATGCAACAAGCTCTCGTAGAGAAGAAATATTTTCTACAATGAGCCGTATCAACTATATAATTTTATGTTGATCGTACACACGAGAAATGTAACGAAAGTAGTTATTTTAAAAAAAATTCATATCTTTTATATAAATTAATTTAATAAATATTCATTAGAATTCAGCCAAAAAGAACATTTTACAAAAATATCATTTCACATCTAATTTAAGTCTCACATAGATGATCAATAAATTTAACACTCGACACATCTCGAGTTCCATAGTGGGTCAGATGGATATGGTGGAAGTAACTGAGTTTTGATTACTGGATGAATTGTGATAAGTGAGTTAGCAATTATAGTGACATTTTTTGGAGGATTAAATTGTAAATTGCATTACAAGAGCAGCTACGATGAACACAGGTAAGGAAAGCTTTTTAATCTTAACAAATATCCACACTGATTAGACATATAAACATCGACAAACTAATAGATGAAAGTAATGCGAAGATATATCGGGAGTTTATCAGATTAGGGGAGGTGATTAATAATAACTGGCCAGGAAAAAGGAAGCTCTATGAGACATTTTACTCCTTCCCACATACACAATCCTGACAGAAGATAGTCTGAGAGACCGATACCACGAGAACGTAACAGCATTAAACAGCAGACAACAGGGCTCAGATTAGTCACCAAACGTGGTGACTAGTCTGTGTCACTAGGTCACCGAATTTAAAAGTCACCAAAACTAGTCACCAAATTTTGCCACAGTCCTGAAGAATGTGGCAAATTTTCAAACCAATTCCTATCTTATATCGGGACAGGTGGAATTCCAAATAGATAAACATAAATAAAGGTAAAATCTCCGTTACTAGAGACACAACCAAACCAGTGTAAATGGAGACTGATAATAATACAAATTCAAAAGAAAGAATACCCCTCTGTCATGCTAAGAGATAAAAATCACTGGATTTACTCAGTGTTGTCACTTCACTGAGTAATTAGAAATATCATTTACGAAAGCCAAAAATATGGAGGAAGGAATTCCATCCAACAGAAACGTAACCAAATTGATCGATAATAGCAACATGTCTTACCACACATTTGCCCTCAATAGTGAGAACCTTAAAGTAGGGTAAGAGAATCACTCAGCATGCTCATTGCCAAACACGCGATATCGCGTGATGCGTGTTCTCACCTGGTGGTCGCTCACGCGTTATCGCGTGGACGTCGTTAACTAAATAAAAATTTTTAAAAAAGTTGGCCACCACACGAAATTCCAATTTTCAGCTTGGCAATGAAAGTGTTAAAACAGATGAAATCACATCAGACATCCAAAACAAAGGCTTCAGACCTGTTAAAGTCAGCCGTATGCGTAGGGCCGACAAACACGATACTCCCTAGTACTGGTAGAAATCAGAAAAGTCCAGATTCACATCTACGATCTCCAGACTATCTCTGACAGTCATAAAGACTGAATTATTAAAACAAAAATCAATAACAAGGCAATGTCATCGCTGCGCAAATTTTGGCCATACACAACGCTGTTGCAAAGCGGATTACCGATGCGTTAAATGTGGTGGCTAACATGCAACGAGCGAATGCCAAAAACCACGCACGCAACCAGTAAGTTTGCAAGCTGTGGATGTCCACATCCCGCAAACTACAGGGGCTGTATAGCATTTCCACAAAAGAAAAATACTCACCGAAAAATTAATAAACCTCGACAACAACATGGAATCACTGTACAAGCCACGATCTCAACAGCAAGCAAATATTCTTACGGAGAGGCGGCTACGCCAAGACCAACTTAACCCGAAGACCTTATACCACGATTAAACTACCCCAAAAATTCCAGTAAACCTGATTCTTTGAAACTTAACAAGCTGAATTTGAACATTGCTATTAGAACTTCGACAAAACATTCTCACACAACAAGTCAAGGATATCTTCCTTAGGCATAATTAGTTATTCTTCTCCGCAATCCTCAATGGATTAAACACAATAAGAAACTCACCTCACGAAAGATTGTTAGCTGGATCACGAATGGACTGACAAACAAGATTCTAGAACTACAGGAATTCGCAGCAGGGACCAAAGCTGATATTATCCTCATCAACGAAAAGCATCTCCACCGAAGGTACAAAAAAAGCAACAACAATTCTATGACCTACCGCACGGACAGATCCTATGCAAGAGGAGGAGGCATAGTCTTCTTCATTAAAGGAGGAATAAAACACAACGAAATCGATACGCCCCGAAGTGACACATTGAAACAACCGGAATCGAAGTCCTTATGGAAAACTCAGTCTCAAGATATTTACAGCCTGCAATCCCACAAACAAAAAAAAATTTCTAGAATCAGACCTGGGTAAACTACTAAACGCAGGTAGAGCACTGATCATAGCCGAAGATCTTCATGCTAAATACCAAAATTGGAACAGTAGAAATTCAAACATTAACGGCAGAACACTCAACTCATATGCTACTGCAAACACATGACAGTAATAGGACCCACAGAGACCACGTACTATGGAGTCACCGGCTGTCCAGATGTACGTGATATAGCAATACTAAGAAACATAGCACACGGCTATCACATACAGGCAATCAACGACGAGTTCAGACCACAACTCCATCATATTGAGTCTAAGCAATATACATGAAAACAACATCACCTATATGGAAACAACTCCCCTCAGCCTTCTCGCTGTCTTATGCTTCATAAGACCGCGGGATCCCATGAAAAACAAATATTAGAAACGATATCTTATGTAAGAAACACGATCAAACCTGCACCGCTAAACAGACTCCAAGATGAAATAAAACACAACTTATCCGAGAAAGGAATTGACTATGAAGACACATCATAGAACAATGGATCCCAAAGATAAATAGGCACTTAAAAGATCAACAAAACAGGTTCGGTATGGATTAAAAGACCAGCAAAAGCAACTTTGGAATAATATATAATTTAAGTACAGAAGACCAGTCAATCTGGAAATTTAGGAAGTCACTTCGCTCGAAGCACAGTACACTCCCTTCTATTCAAGGTGAAGATTGAATAGCCTATAAAGATGAAGAAAAATCGCAAACATTTGCAGATAGCTTAGAAAGCATGTGCAGCACCAATTATGCCTGTGTAGACTTATGCTTCATAAGAAAAATCCACACCCAAGTGCGAAAAATAACTCAAAACGAAGAACTCCATTTCAACAACAAATCCGTGTCACTAACAGAAATATACCAAATCATAAGAAAACTTAATAACAAGAAAGCCACAAGATCGGATGGAATCACAGACAGTGCCTCAAGCTGCTCCCTCGCAAAAGCATCTAGTGCAATCAAAAATGCCATATTTCGGCTAAATTACTATCCAGAACGATAGAAACTTGCAGACGTCTTCCTAATTCCAAAAACATGAAAAAATACACAACTTTCACAGAACTATCGACCCATCAGCCTACTATCATGCTCGTTCGGCAAGATTGCCGAACGAGCTATACTTGCACAGATTCATGAGGCAGCAGAAAACGTCTCATTCGAAAAAATCATTTTTCTAGGCATCGCCTTCTCAAATTAACAAAATAGACCTTTGGAATTGATGCATTTATATTGCCACACCCATTGAAATGAGCTAGATTTAGTAGTAAAAATTGTTTATTAGAACGATTTAAACAAGTATCACCACCACCGAGCCAGGCCTTCCTTGGCGAGGCTAGGTAGAAAGCTTAAGAACTGTCTATTATTTTTTTTGACTCCTGTATAAGTAAAGAGTCTTATCCAAAAACTAGATGATCCTTCTAAATCAGTGAGTGAACCAAAACATTTGATTTAATTCACAGTTCATTTCTGGCTGCTGCTCAGGAGGAATATCACTAAATGCTGTCCTTCTTGAATCGGTTGACAGCCGATCCGATATGGATGAATTCTATTATCTATTCACCATTTTAAATGGAGTGAAGCACATTTAACCTGGACCATCTCGTATGGCCTGTCTAGGCTTGGACGTCCTGTATAATAATATTAATATTATTATTTTTTGCATTATATTCAAACAATTTAATGCAACTGTAGCAAACCAAATACAGAACCCTGTGGAACACCATGGTGTTCCATAAGCTTTTTACACAGGGTTACAGATTACAGCGCTCCACAATTTTACTTAAAATCCTTCATTCTGCCTTTAAAAGGCTAAACGTAATATTACGTGCATATGTATCAATTACATGAATTTCATGCAGATGTATTGTAAGAATTCCATAATTTAATATAGACAGTTATATTATTTACTACGGTAATAATAATAATAATAATTTTTTTATTTTATTTATTTTTTTATAATAATATATAATTTTATTGATGTCTAAAATATTTACACATACAATGATCATCTTGAGTGACATTCTAACTTATAATATTTACAAAATTCAGCACTAAGTGCTGCATATATGAATAGTTTTCTACATTGGATTTCAATTAAAATTTTCAATTTTTCCTCTATATTATGTATTTACAACACGTGTTCTTCGAATATTAACAATGAAGATTTTACAGAATTTTCTTTTTAATGATTGACTAATATAATAATGTTAATAATAATAATGATAATAATAGTATTTTTTTCACCCTGAGAAGATTTATCATACATAGTATTTACGTATATATACATGAGACATATTTTCTGTACATTACAAAGATTCAGTACAATATGCAGATTTTTTTTTCTAAGTTTGAGAAAAAGTGATTATACATACAAATTTCTGCATTTGCTTATAAGCATTATTTGTAGATGAGTGAGGCAAGTTAATCCCACCTACTTCGAAGCTTGAGTTAGCTTTTATGAAGAGAGTGGGATTTAGCCTTCACTATTTGTGTTGTTGCTACTGTTTATGTATGGGATGTAGGCATTGCATGCTAGTGATTTGTGATGTGTATATTAGTGTTAATGGTTTCTTAACTTTGTTGGTATATTTTACAGAGTTCGTTTTTTAATGTTCTGTAGTTATCTACGTGTTTTAACTTTCTTGGTAGGTTGTTGAGTTGCGTGGGTATCTGATGTGATCTCACAAAAGAACCGTATGAGTTATTGAAGGGTGTGGGAATGTAGAGAGTTGTTGTAGGTCGTGTTATACGATATGTGTCTCTGTTGTTTCGATAGGTGATGTTGAAGTAATTCCTTGTTAATGTCATGTAGTGTTTCAGGTTTTTAATACTCAGAATTCTGTGTATCGCCATGTGCTTGTCGGATATTGGTTGTTGCGTGTAAGGTGTCCAGATCACTGTTGACAGGATTTTCCTGTGTAGTATTTCTAATTTTGTTCGGTGGCTGTTTGATTTGTTTGCATAGACTGTTATACCGTATCTGAGTAGGGATTCGCAGATACCATGATATAGGAGTTTTTTTATGTTGGATGGAATAATGTCTTTAACTTGGAAGAATTCTGCTGCGATGATCCGGAGTTTGGTATGTAGGTATTCTATATGTTTTGTCCATTTAAGGTGGGAATCTATATAGAGACCGAGGTATTTTGCGTGTGTTACAGGTTTGATTTCGGAACATTGGCAGGTATTTTTGCTGTTGATGCAGCAGTATGTGTGACAATGTATCGACAGTGATGCCGGGCGTATGATTCTTGCGTTGTGTATTATCAACATCTGTGTTTTGGTGCCGTTGATTAGAATTGCGTTTTGGTGGAAGTATGTTGTGATTTCGTTTAGGTCTTGTTGTGCTTTGCAGAGAGCTGTGTTAATGTCTGTGTGGATTGCTAGTAGTGCAGTATCATCTGCGTATTGATATATTTGACTTCTTATGGATATGTTATGAACATCGTTAATGTATATGTTGAATAGAGTGGGTGATAATATGGCATCTTGAGGTACACCGTGTTTTACTTCTATACTCCGACTATGACATGTACCTATTTTTGTTACTTGTGTTCTGTTTGAGAGCTAGTTCTTGTACCATGTATGCAGTGTTCCTCTTATACCTATTGAGTATAGTTTGGTGAGTAGTATGTCATGTTCAACTGTGTCAAATGCTTTGGTTAGGTCCAGCAGTATAAGGAGGACGGCGTATTTGTTTTTGTCGAGAGCTTTGTTTATTGTGTCGGCGATGTCTTCTAATAAAGTAATGGTGCTTTTTGTTTTCTGAAAGCCATATTGGTTTTGTGAGATGTGAGATGAATTTTTGAGATGACTGGTAGTGTAGCTATTGGTCTGTAGTTCTGAGTATCGTTTCTTTTGCCGTGTTTGTGTATTGGTGTAATTACCGCAGATTTTAGTTGTTGTGGAATAATGCCTGTGTCGAATATTATGTTCACGAGTTCAAAAGTATTGGATTTATTTGTTCAAAGTGTGTTATAAGGTCTGTGAGTCTTATTTTGTCTATTCCTGGAGTGGTCTTTGGTTTTAGTTTTAGGAGTGCTTCTTTAAGTTCCTGTTTTGTTATGGGTGGAAAATACATCGTTTGTTGTTGACTTTGTGTCGGTAGTTTTTTGTTGATCGTTGGTAGTTTGTCTTTTTTGAGTTGTGTGATGTTGTTTGTGAAAGCGTGGTTGAATGAGTCTGCTAGTTCCTCTTGGTTTGTGTCCTGACCGAAGTTTTTTGCAAGAAAATCTTGTGATGAAGTTTTCTTTTTTCGGGTTGTTACTAATTCGTTGAGTGTAGCCCATGTTTGCTTAATGCTGTCGTTATATTCCATGAATTTTTGGAAGTAGTAGCGTCTTTTTGCCATACGAATTTTTGTTGTTAGTGTATTTCTTGTGTTTTTGTATAAGGTTTGTAAATGTGTGTTACTGTGAATTTTTACGTTTTTTGAATAGATTTTCTTTTACAGTAATACTATTTAGTATGTCGTAATTTATCCATGGATTGTTGTCTGTTTGTCGCCTCGTTTGTGTAGGCTGTTTCGCTTTTTTGTATATTTCTGTATTCTCATATAATTCTCGTATAATGTTACAGGATTATTTATTTTAAGCAGGGAATTCCAGTCTGTATTTTTTACTTGGTTATCGACAATGCTCTTTAGTGATTGAGTTTTGTCGACTTTTGTGGTGGTGGTGGGAGGAGGGGGGTAGGTAATGTAATGAAACGAATTTGAGACAAAGTAGTGATCGGCAATTTTTACTTTAATTACTGATGATGTATATGTATGTTGATATGATCAATGCATGATTGTGTTAGTGAGTTATTGAGTATTTCTTCTCTTGTTGGGGAGTTAATGGTAGGGTTTATGTTGTACTGACTTAGTATATCAAGATATGTGTTAGTGCTTGAAGAAGCGTGGTCAAGAGTATTTATGTTAATGTCTTCTATTAGGATGAACCTTTGTGTTGGACGGGGTTCGTAATAATAATAATAATACGTTTTAAAAGAGATATACCGTAAGTAGACATATCGATACAAAACTAATAACGGAAAAATGACAGTTAATAACATTTATTTAATAACGGTTATCTGTTTTCCGTTATTAATTTTGTATCAGTAATAATAATAATAATAATAATAGTAATAATAATAATAATAATAATAATAATAATAATAATAATAATAATTCCCCGAAGGAACACGGCCTTTTCATAGCGGAGGGGCTTCTTCCGTGCTTCAGTCACGTTGAGAGCTATTCTGGAGGTAGCATAGCTGCCAGCAGGGTCACCCTTGTCAGACAGGTCTCAAGTGAGGAGCCAGACTAACAGTGTTCCATCCCCCATCTTAATGGTGAATATAAGAAGAGATCCATACCGGATCAATCGACACCCGGGTCATCAAGGACTGAGTCAGATGTTGGGGATCCTCGACATCAGGTGACAAGTGGGCTACAGGACCCAGTTCTCCTTGCTGAACAATCAGAACAGGAAGGTGAAAAGCAACTGGAAGAAACTAAACGTAAAAAATTGAGTGTGGAAGAAAACAAAAAGTTAAGAAATGTTTTTACAGATCAACACCTTAACAAAATATTTACTGAACTTGTGCTGCAAGAGTTACGTAATAAACCAGCAACTCCAATAACAGCAAATCAACAGGAGGTAGCTATATCAATTTTTGGAATTCAATTCAGTAAGCATCAACCTGACGACATATACAGTATAATAATATATATGACGTCCTGTATAATAATAATAATGTTCTTATTGTTAGAAGACTTGACATGAAATGCTATCATATTATCCAATGCATCTCTTGAAGTTATCTGTATCAATAATTTCACAATGATGATCATTATAATAGTTGGAGTTCTGATCATCTGAGGATTAGAGTACGATTTCTACAAGCTGGGTGCCTAGAAATCCATTTTCGTTTATAAATAGGTGAATAACATACTTTATCAAACATTTTTATAAAGAAACAAAAAATCAATTGGGAATTTTAACAGATTTATTTTACAACCGCTGTCGGATATTCATGAGTGAATAATGTAATGCTTAAACGACGATAGGTTTGATCTTTAAGAAGAAATTTATAAAAAATCAAAAGTATAGTTATTTGTTCAGTTGTATGATTTGTGTAATTTGTCTAAAAAATTCAGTAAACTATTCACTTAATTGTTTATATCAGTTATACGAATCAGATAAATAGCTCTGCCTTCCAATAATTGGTTTTCCCGAGACATTTTGTGATGTATTTACAGATGAGCCTTTCACAATATTATAGAGATAAAAATGCACATCATCATTTCTCTACTAGAGGAAAATCAGTTCTATTAACATAAAATAAGATTCACTTTCGGGGGGGGGGGCTATTTCCTTCCATTCAGGTTTCAATCTCTCTTCTTGGAAAGGTGCTAACCGATATTTGTTTCAGGCATAAATATGTAGAATCTAAATTTCCTTTACCATCGAGAGCTCCGAACACTTTGTCTTACGTTCTGCGCAGCATTTGGTTTTTAGGGCATACGATTAGAGTAATAACACTCTTTACATTAATTATAATATATTAATTTATATCTATATATTTATTAATTACATTAAGTATGTATTTATTAATTAATTATTAATTTATATGGTAATTAATAATAATATATTAATTATAATATTAATACATAATACTTAATTTATAACAGCTCTCAAATGAGGCAAACAGCAGAGTTTTTAGTTCATCAAACTAGGAAACGTGACAAATCCGAATATGTATAAATAACCAATAAGTAACTGGTGACTTAAACTTTACTACTTTTGTCGTAATTAAAATATCCTCTGTTTTACAGGCTCAGCTTCTTTATAAGAATCCCCTGTGGTCTACTTACAAGTGGCATTTATATTCTAATGGTTTCTGGAAGCTTTTCACGTATTTATAGTTTCTCAATCAGACCTCATCAATCCAACGGGATTACCGTCTCTCATTCCGCATTTTACAAGGTTCTTTTCTCAATAAAATTATTACTTTCCGTGATACGTAATATGAGAGAATCATAAGCTTAAAACAGCTGAAAGGCATAAAATATTTCAAAGAAACTAACAGAAATATTCTTATTTCTTCATCAAAGAATAAGAATTATTCTTTGATGGATGAATGTTCTATTCATTATCCAAACGCTTTATGTATATTTAATTATTGATCTCATTGCGCACTTATTATCAAATGTAGAAGATGCTCCTCAACTATTAATGTTAGTGGCCTCACTAGTTTATATGCATGGGAGAATAAAAAAGTAATTTCGAATCATTTTAAAAATAAAAATCTGTCATTCTCTTATGACAGTTGATATCAATCCTAGACTAAAAAGAACAGCAAATTCTGAATGCTTCAACGACGCTTAAAAACGAGTTACATTGTGGAATTGAGTTAGCCATTTCAGGTGGTGTGTTCTCACGTTGAAAAAATATAGAGTTTATTCTATTAAGCAGGCACAGGCACACCGGTAGAAGAATAAACACAGTTTAGAGGCATAAAATACTAGCCTTAAACTTGTAATTTGTTACGATTCCTACTAGAGAAGAGATCTTCAAGCAACTCCTAATTCAAGATGTCATACAAATTTCAAGAATGAAAGTTTATTATTATTATTTGTATTTGTATTTATTTGTATTTGTATATATAATCACTCTTTCTCAAACTTAATTATTATTATTATTATTATTATTACTTTCGAATCGCTTGATGCATGGAATGGAAACAACACACAGTACAAGCGAGAGGACTCTCAATCTTGCATATTAACATCAGAAGCATCCGTAAACATTGGTTATTGTTACAGGCTTATCTGAGGAAATACACTGATATTATTGATATAATGATTCTTACAGAAGTATCCAAAACGAATGACGAAGCGAATGCTTTCCAAATTCCAGGCTTCCAACAACATAGATCATGCCGCCAAACAAAAAGAGGGGGTGGAATATTAATATTTATCAAACAAAAATTAATAGAAAAATAAACGGCCTATCAGTTTGAGCATGCTGAAACCCTTTGCCTCGAAATCACTAATACCACCAATAGACAGCACCCCATAATACTAAATGCTATTTACAGGCCACCAAACCTAAACATGATAAAAGTCTTGCACGAACTCAATTGCTGGCTTTCAAGCCAAGAAATATGCTCAACCGAATACCTAAAGATAATTGGCGACATAATCATAAATATTGCAAACGAAAACCAGAACAACTGTACAATACCGAGACACGCTATCCATGTATAATCTAATACCAACAATAACATCATGTACTAAAGAAGAAATATTCGGAAATACTATCACTGCTCTTGTCTAGATCATATAAACCCCCGAGCACCACCAAACAGTTACACTGCATCAGTCATAAAGTGCAAAGTAGCAGACCATTACTTCACCGCTCTAAATCTGCACGCCAAGACAATATCCATGCAATGTCCCATAGAAGAAAAGCGACAGAAAACAATAATAGACGAAGAAATAGTCAACCACGAAATAAGAAAAACAGACTGGAAAAACCTGGCATCAGATTCAGTAGATATCTTATACAACAACATTAAACTCACACTTGAGGAAATATATAAGAAAGCTACAAAGAAAGTCAGAATTCGTTCAAAAACAACACACAATCCTTGGATAACACAAAACTTAATCCTAGAAATACACAGAAAGGACGCTTTATGGAAAGAATTAAAGCGATATCCAAATAACACAGCTTTAAAAACTGAATATAAGATAACAAGGAATCGTCTTACAACACAAATCAGAAATGCAAAAAGAAGCTACTACAGAGACAAACTTACCTCTGCACAATACATGAAACAAACCTGGCATCTGATCAATAAGATGCTAGATTTTGTTCCCAACACCACCGCCTCCGAAACCATAAAACACAGCTTCATGAAAGACGCAAAACCTATCCAAAAACTAGCAAATGATTTTAACCAATACTTTGCAGACTCTCCATGAACTGCACAGAAATATTCCCCCAATCACAAAACGAGACCCTCCACTTGGACCACAATCAAAACAGACATTATGGTTCCCAACCATAAAAGATGTAGAACTTCTCTCTGCAATACATCAAATCAAACCATACAAAGGCCCAGGAATTGATGGTATAAGACCTAAGGATATCAAGCAACATTCAACTAGCTTCGGTCCTATCCTACTAAAATTAATTAATAAAATATTTAAAACAGGACAGATACCAAGTGTACTAAAGACCGCCATAATCACACCCATATTCAAACATGGAAAAAGAAATTTAAACAGCAACCCATAGTAACATTACCAATTATCAATCAAATTATGGAGCGGATCATACTAAAGAAACTCACAGCATACACTGAGATCTTTCGTATTATCCTCAAAACACAATATGGTTTTCAGAAAAATAAGGGAACAACATCTCTCTTGCAAGACTTTACAGACATAATTAATACCGCCTTACACAAAAACAAAATTGCCATGGTAGTCTTTATTGATCTAACTAAAGCATTCGATACACTTACACATCAAACCTTGTTAGAAAATCGGAGGCATGTTGGAATAGACGAGTCTCTTCACAGGTGGTTTACAAACTACCTTCAAAATAGAAAGCATATCACACGTATCGGGACAAACCGAAGCAGAGAGCTACCAGTAACCTGTAGAATGCCACAGGGTGCTGTACTCTCCCCAATTCTATTCAACATTTACACGCACGATATTAATCAGCTACCACTCAAAGGTAAGATATTCCAATACGCATAGGATACAGCAATAATATCCGTCCATAATAACGCAAGCATAGCCCAAACAGATATGCAACATGACATAAATCTGATCATAGACTGGCTCACGAAAAACTCCATACACCTAAACTCAGAAAAGACAAAATTAATGATATTCAGAAATCCACTGACTCGACCAGTTGATAACAAATATACAACCATCCAACATTCACTCTCCGACATAAAAAACACACAGAATAGCGAAACCACTACAATCACTCAGGTTAAACAATACGATACCTTGGAATTTACCTCGATGCAGATATGAACTGAAATAACCACATAAACCACCTACACAACAAACTTCGAACAAAACAATAAGTGGCAACTACAGGTTAAAAGACATAGTTCCCATATGCCTAAAAACACTAATATACAAAGCACTATGCCAAAATATACTAAGATACGTTATAATAACGTATGCTTTCTGTGCACCTTACAAATTAAATAGATTAATGTCGCTACAGTACAAAATGATAAAACTGATCATTTGGGAACAAAAAGAAAATAATGACCTTATATACATTGCAATGTCAGAACGCAGAATACAAAAGCAAAACATTTGTCACTATGCAGCTTTGCTGAAATATTATTTCGATGCCAACTATAGGACAGTCAGAAATATATACCTTATAACAAGACCTCAGACTACTAATTATATCACATATAAATACAATAATCACTACGGAAAGGCCACGAGAAACTTCTACATCCAAGACATGATAAACAAATTACCTTTTGAATACAGAAACCTTACACACTACATTAGCCTGAAAAGTGCTCTAAGGACATACTATGAACAAGAAACACGCACCCAAAATACCATACAAACTTAATGAAGCACAATATATTCGTTCAGGCTTCCAGTTCAGCAACGCATCAATACATTCCAAGTTTGTGTGTGTGTGTGTGTGTGTGTGTGTGTGTGTGTGTGTGTGTGTGTGTGTGTGTGTGTGTGTGTGTGTGTGTGTGTGTGTGTGTGTGTGTGTGTGTGTGTGTGTGTGTGTGTGTGTGTGTGTGTGTGTGTGTGTGTGCGTGCGTGCGTGCGTGCGTGCGCGCGCTCGCTCGCGAATTTGTCAATCACAGATTTCGTAGCTTTCCAACACAGCAAGAAAACAATAAATAATAACCAACTGGTGCCATCCTCAAATAAGCTTCGAGGATGAAAGCAGAGAAATTAGTTCTCATCCAAGATGCATCATATGTAACAAGTTCATGTAATGTACGTATCACATGTAAAGCAAAGTAAGTAATGTATGTATTATATGTAAACAAATGTAAGTAATATATCATATGTAATCAAATGTATGTAATAACTGTAACAAAAGTATGCAATATAGAGTGATTATATCCATTGATATTGTATGTAGAGAGTGTAAAATTGCAAAAAAACATCTGTAATAATCATCAGTATGAATATTATAATAATATAAGTTGTAAACAGTTATTGTTATTATTATTATTTAAAAAAAACTTTATGTACGAGAAAGTATTCGTTATGCATAAGTGTGTTCATATAATGTATATCATTTATCTGAGAAATAAAAAAAAAATATTATTATTATTATTATTAAGAGAGACTTCCAGTGAGTCAGAGATTCATCGAAGTATGGCACATAGTACACACACACAAAAGCTGCCATACCTATTCTTCAATTCATTCACACTGCTTGCACTCACAATATCAAATGGCAATATATTCAATCATTTGCTGCCCTATGAGAGAAAAATCTAGCCCTCATACCCTTCTTATATGCATTCATTCTTAGTATCCAAGGATTCTCTCTTATCATTTCTGCACCGTATATAAATTGAGACTTTTCTTCAATTGAAATCCTGCATGTCTCTTTCAGAAGTCTATAAATCCCAATCATATCACCCCGCTTTCACCTGTTTGCTGGTGTTTGCAGTATACAAATTCTCAATCTGACTTCATAATCAGTATTTCCAAATTCTGATATAATTTTAACACTCTCCTTTGTACTTTCTCCAGTATACCAGAATCACAACGGAAACCAGGAGACCAGACTGAAGACGAAGTGAATGACTTCCCATTTACTGACATTGAGCTCACACTCATTTTCCTATGCCCGCAATTCAAGCGTATTCAAAACATTCAGCAAAGAGTACATATCAGCAGCATTCCTGATTACCCTACCTACCTATATTTTCATCTCCATCATATAGCTGTATGTCGCTTGTCAATTCTTTCTCAATATCATTAATGTAAATATTGAATGATAGCGGACGGATCCTTGTAGTACACCATTGGTTATCCCAAATCTCGCAGACTCGCCGTCCTCCTTCCCCATATACCACTTTTTAGCCATCTTCTTATGCATGCTAATATTCTATAACCCAAACCCATGTTCTCCAATTTATGCAACAGTCTACCACGCTGTATTTTTTTCAAATGTCTCAGCATGATCCAAAAGTATCATGGTGTATCTATTCCCCTTGTCTAGTCAATGGTAGCATTATTACATAATGTGAACACGTTACTAAAACTTGATATTCCCTTAGTAAACCCATGTTGCTCACTGAAAAGTAGAGATTCATTTCAAATGCATTTCTGAGTTCGAGTTCTAACCAATTTTTCTAAAATTTTCAGCATCCACTCTTGAGGTACTAATTGGTCGATAGTTGGATACATTAGTCTTTGCATCACCCTTGTGCAATGGAATTACCATAAAATCCATCTATTCTTGTGCAACCTTTCCTGTTTGGTGATATATATTAAAGAGCCTGATATGACCCGCGAAGTGAGTACTGCATGATCACTGTCACCAACTGGAGGAAGAATAGTTATGTCTTTAACTGAAATGTTCTCTGACACTATAATCAAATCTAACACTCTTTGCCCTGGAATTCCTTCTGTCACATGTTGCTTGAGGAAGTTGACCCGCAACAGCTCAATAAATGCATTTTTATTCTTCTCATGAGATTCTACTAGTACTCAATCAATAATTGGACAATTAAAGACTCCCATTACGATTACTCTTTTCGTGCTCATCTTTTCTATTTGGGGATGCATTTCTTCATCACCAGCAAGCGATCCACCAGGTCTGTAACACCACCCGACTATGTAATTGACCTTGTTAGATTCAACTTCACACCAGATGGCTTTAAACTCACTGCCACATGGAAAATTGTTATTAGTATTGTAGTCGTAGGTCGCAACTCTAACTGGATTCAAGACATTTGATATTATTAGCAGCACACTTTGTTTATTCACAGCAATCCTGACAAGATACTTAAAAAAGGCATGTGAGAGCACACCACATGAATACTCAGATCGTAATCTGTGTAGAGAAAAACAGTAAGGCATAATATTGAAAAAAATTAGGAACCTGCCGAAGCATGTCTGTTGTTCAAATTCTAGGATTTAATTAATCATATCGTCTTAAAGAAGGAAGTAAAAAACAAGATTTTTCATTGAGTCCACTTCTCTTTGCATTAGTGTTTGAGACATTCTTAAAATGGACAAGTAATATAAGTGTGAAAGTGGAAATCGCTTACCAGCATCAGAGAGAAAATTAAAAAAGAGAAATAAAAATTACAACAAGAAGTATATACAAGTCTTTTAATTTCCCACCACCAAGGGATGCGGTTTCAATCAACCAGTGTTACGGTACCAATCTGTAAAAACATCATTAGAATTGTTAAGAAAAGCCTTTTCTCTACTGGACTGAGCAAATATATATTGCAATCTGTAATATGATTTGTTGAATATATATTTGTTGAAATTTGGAATATTTAATTATAAAGTTAACAATTGAACACATTCCCAAAGCAACGACATAGTGTATATGCGCTGATCACAGAAACTAAATTGAAAAGAACTAATCGTGACAACCAAACTGCGACAAATATACTGGAGAATTTCGATTAAGACAACTAGCAACCTCAGGAAGCCTTGAAACAAGGTTGTATTCTTTGCTACATTATCTAAAATACGTTGCTATCCATTAAAAAGAGATCAATCTTTGAGTACAGCATGCCAAAGAAATCCCTATCAAATGAAAAAAATAAAAATAAATAAATACGATTACAGAAAACACAGCGGCACCTTTTTAGGAGAAATAGGAAACTAAGAATTCTAGGAGAAGCACGATTCTCGAAATAGTTGTGTAGTCCGGCAGTAGCAGAAGGAACTAAGATAAATGTTATTCCTTCATTAAGTATCCCCGGAAGTGCTAAGCGATCTTAGGCTGCGAGGCTAATTCGAAATCGGAAATCCCAAGGTTTCTGACTAGATAAATAAGCTGAATAGATCAATGACTTTGTCTATGTAAGATCACAAAGAACAAAAAGTAATAATACATATACTATATTTTGATCGTTTATTTCTTTTAGTAAGGTCAATCCCTTTATTGGCAGTACACATGTACAATAGTCACCAGTAACTGAATACTCTTTTCACATAGTGATGAATATATTTATTTAAAACTGAATTGGTGTAGGCAAGGAAATTATTATGGTATTAAATTAACACTTTATTATATTTATTTATAAGAAATGATAAGTAGCCTTAAATAAATAAAGAAATGAAAGCATGGAATTAACACAAAATAAAACAGTTAAATGAAGAATTATAACAAGGTCACAATTACTTATTACGTTCCGGCCAACAGTAACAGACAGCAACAAAGCAGAATCATGAATACATTTACTGGAAATATGACACAGCTAAGTACCAACTATTTGACCTTGCATTTCAAATAGATCAGCTACCAAATTACTGGACTATGTCGATTATTGTAGGCAAGAGATATTGTTTCGCCGTCCAAGAACTCCTAAATACTCACGAAAACCAGAACACACACAACAGCTCATCCGAACCATTGTGGATCTGTACAACCTGTGAAAGAATGAAACTGGTACAGTTTTCGATGATACTCCAGAGCAGGGTCTCCAAAACACGGCCCGCGGGTCAGATGCGGCCCGCGATATGATTTTATCCGGCCCGCAAATTGCACTAATTTTTCAATAAGAATCCGCAAAAAAAAACCAGGGTGTTGATAGATTTCAAATGCATTAATTAAAATTGTGTTCAAAATATATTCCCGAATAGCAAAAAGTAAACGAAATCCAAGTTACGGTCTTTCTGACTGTAAAAGGTCGGTTAAAATGGACTAACGAAGGAAAAAAATTTGAAAGAATTCAAAACGAAATAAAAAAGTTACATCCGAATACACTTTTTTATCAACCAAAAAAAATTATGTCGCACGAAATAAGAACGCTTAAAAAGTCGATAAAAACACGGTTAAAATGAACTAACGAGCAAAAAACGAAATAAAAACAAAATTTCCCTATCTGTATACATTCACAAAAAACTCGAAGTTACACGAAATTAAAAAAAAAAGTTACGTGTAAATTGTTGGTGTATATTCGGTTGAAAAACTAACGACTAGCAAAAATTTAAACAGTTGTTTCCGGAAAGGGAAAAAAGAATTCGGCTATTTCAAAAAAAAAAAAGTATCAATTCGCGGGTAGAAATTGTCGTGATGAGATTTTTTTTGGTAATTTGTACACATTTTTTTTGGAAATAAATAAAAAAAAAAAAATATAATAAAAAATTTTTTCTTCTTTTTTTGGATATTTCGGTAAGTTATTAATCGAAATATTCAAATTATTACATTTTACCACTTGCACTGGTGCAATATAATAATTCAATAAAACTCGTGTATCTGGTTCTAGAGTTTTTTTATTACTACGGCCGGCTGAACAGTGTTGAAGTACCCAATGTGGCCCTCACGGCAAAAAGTTTGGAGACCACTGCTCTAGAGCGACGTTTGATTTACATTGCAGCTAAGATGTGTTTTTGGAAGAAGATTAATGACATGAAACTGGCTGGAGACGTTCTGCTGATCGGTTAGATAGGCTTTCGGAACCTCTACAGGTGTCTAACTGGAAGATCCTTCCAGAGTGGTTGTTATCGTTAAATCACTTTCGATACCCAAGTTCAGAGTGGGAATCGCCTTTAGTTTATTTCCATCGTGTTGCCAATGCAAATAGGTTGGAATTCGAATTCGGTAAGCGGTTCATTGATGTGATTTGTAGTTACAAACAGAATTCGATCCCACTGACAGGACGCAGTGACGTTGACTTGTTGCATGTAATGCTCACCGTTGGGTATCACTTAAATGAAAAACGAAGTTTACTCGCACTGATTTATACACAGACTTCAAGAATCACCTGAATAACAAACTGAAGTATTTATTTGAGGCTCACATTTCAGGAGTGTTCAAATGTCCAAACACCTCTCCTCAACAATTTGATAAAAGATAATCTCAAGGAAACTGCTTCTAACATTCAATTAGTTCTTATCGTCACACCCCAATGAATCTAAAACTCGTATTATCAGCATTTCGTAGAATACTTGTGAGTCTATTTATCCTCAATCCCGAGAACATCGGTTATGCGGATATTCTTGATCGCTTGGAAATATGGATTCCGACGATCAAAGAACGATGCTTGATTCCATTCAGACTCATCCATCTGTGCCGATGCGTCATTAGAAGTGTCTTGTGCGAAAACTGGCAGCTTCCTGAAGAAATCTACAAACTTGGCCTACCACCGATTATATGTAGATACCTTCATTATCTTGAAGAATATAAAGTGATGAAATAATTTCAAAATCGCTGAATATTTTAAGCGATTTGCTGAACTGTTTGTTTAATCAGTATATTTTCATAAATTGTAATGTCAATAAAGTGAATATCGTAACTTTTCCTCTGTGATTTATTAATCAGCAGTATATATGCACATATACACCCACATTATGTACTTTTCTGTAGAAAATATTTCTTCTCTACGACGACTTGTTGTATCTTCAATGATCTGTTTATATTTAACGGACAAGTTTAGCCATCACCATTTCGTGAGTATTTGTTGCTTTTGCGTAAGTTTGTATGTCTGACTTTAAATGCTCATGAACATCGCTTAACTGTAACTGCTTGTAGAACAATAATTCGACTATCATTCGCGATCGAGAATATGACAATTTAATTTGAGCTTCCAGTAGATACTAATGATATTCCAGAGGACCTTTAATGTGCAATCAACGCAACGAAAGAAATGAAATAAGTGCTTGCACACTCCATTATATACCCTGAGACTGTATTGTTGTAATTATGTATGCTGAAATGTATATTTCATTCTTCATTCTGTATTTGAATTATCCTTATCCAAGTTTTCATTCTTTAAAAACCATGCATTTACGTGTCAAAGTTAGAAATGCCAATCAACGCAGTTCCACCCACTAATTTTTAATTTTTAATTATTTTCCTTCATCCACGTGATTAAACTCCTCTTTCAAAATTAATCTTTGTCTTCTTTCAGATAAAGCGTTGTAAGAATTCGAAGGTCACTGAATGTTTTCTAAGTAACGTCAAAGTTTCCTTTATCATTGCGGTCACAAAGAAATAGCTTAGGGAAGACTGAATCCTGGACGAACATCCACGAACTGTCCTTTGTGTTGTTTAATCTGCTCGCATGTTCTGCAGAATGACAAACCCTGACTTTCCTGTGGGCAACTGCTGCCACCTCTGTATGAGAATTGTTAAATTACCCCAGAAACGTCCTGCCCTTCGGAAACCTTCATGATTCATAGATGGGATTCAACCTAACATCAAAACAGCATCGAGCCACCGACTGAATTCTGGAAATCCCAAAAGGAAGAATGCATATTCTAAATATTGGTTATTTCAGTAGACTGTTATTCAGAAAAGTCTGAAGAAGAGTGGACAAAAACGCAAGAGGAGTTTACAAATCACTGGTGAATGATTATTCAAAATTTCAGAAGAGCAAAATATACCAGTAAATGGAACGAAATTTAAAGTTACTCCTAATTGCAAATGTCATACAATGTTTTAGAATGTTTATCTCCAACAATCCTCACAAGATACTTACAAAAAAGGCTTTTGATAGGATACCACATAAATACTCACATCGTAATCTGTGTCGGCAAAATAGTAAGACAAAATATTAAAATAATTATGAAACTCCCAAAACATGTTTGTTGTTAAATTTCTGGCATTTAATTAATCACATCATCTTAGAAAACGAAATACAACAAGATTTTTTCATTGGGTCCATTTATCGTCGCACTATTATTTGGGCAATTCTTAAAATACACAAGTAATATAAGTGTAATAAGGGGAAAATACTTTCCAGCTACATCAGAGAAATAATTATAAAAGAATAATAATAATTACAACAAGGCGAATACACACAATACTTCTATTTGATAATCACCGAGGGATGTGGCTATAATCTTCATTTGTTAGTACCAATCTGTAGCAAACATCATTAGAATTATTGAGAGCAGAATTTTCTCCTTTACTCTACTGGACTGAGCAAATACATATTACAATCCCTAATATGATATTTCTTTTTGAAACCTAGTATATTTAATTATAAAGGAAACAAGAACACATAACTGCAAAGCTACCATCATTGTGTTCATGTTTTAATCAGACAAATTAACATTTGTCTGATTAAAGCAAATGACTTGTCTGATGAACATTGAAAAGAACAACCAAGCTGTAGAAAATATACTGAGAGAAATTCGATTAAGACAACCAATAATCCTACCAAGCCTTCAAATAATAAGGTATTCTTTGCCACATTATCTGAACTACGCTGCTGTCCATTAAACCAGGATCAGTCTTTGAGTACAGCATGACAAAGTAATCCCAATAAAATGGAAAAAAATGAAGACAGAAAGAAAACCGTCCCATTTCCAGGACATATAGGAAACTAAGGATTCCAGGAGTAGTAGGATTCTCGAAATACTTTTGTAGTCCGCCAGTACTAGAAAGACGTAAGGTTTTAATGAGCATTCTAAATTGTATCTGGAAAAATAACAGAAGGGAAGCGCTAAGCAATTTTAAGCTACGAGGGCTAACTCAAGATCGAAAAATCTCATGATTTCTGAATAGATAAAATAAACTGAATAGATCAATGGCTTTATCTTTGGAAGATCACAAACACCACAGAGTAATGAAATCTAGACCGAATTTATCATCATTAGACGTTTATTTCTCTGAATATATTTATTGCCAACTGAATTGGAGTAGGCAAGGAAAGTCATGATGGTATTAAATTAACACTTTATTAGACTAATGTAAAAGAAATAAGAAATACCCTAAAATATTTACTGCTGTATTGAGAAGAGATCAGCGTGCGAATCTCCTTTAGCTTATTTCCATCGTGCTGCCAATTCAAATCTGTTGGAATTCGGATTCAATAAGAGGATCATTGATGTTATTTGTTGTCACACACACAGAACTCGATCTATATGTCAATATTTGATTTTCCCTGGCATAGACTAATATATCGGTTTTACAAATATTGATCTCATGAAAATTGCCTCTCGCATTCAATTTCTTCTTAACGTCATACCCCAGATGAACATTGAAATCGTATTATTAGCGTTTCGTAGACTGGAGGTAAGCGACTCTTTCCCGGATCTCGATAACACCAGCTATGAGGCTATTTTTGATCTCTTTAAAGAATGGGTTCCGATGATCAAAGAACGATGTTTGATGCCACAAGACTGACCCATCAATGCCGATGCGTCATTAGAAGTGTCTTGTACGAAAACTGGCAGCTTCCTGAAGGAATCTACAAACTTGGCCTCCCGCCGATTATATGCAGATACGTTAATCTTCTAGAGGAATAGGAAGCGATAGAGGACCTTGAACATTGTTGAATATTTTAAGCGATGCCTTGATCTGTTTTACATAAATTGTAAGAAATATCAATAAAGGGAATATCAAAAGACTCACATTTAGAGCAAAATTTATGAATCATCGTTACACTATCCAATCACAAGCATAACTGAAGTGGGTCTTTGTATAAAATGTTTTCTTTTAGAAACATCTTGAAGCACCAACTGAAATGATCTCCTTGTCTTCCTTCTATACAGGAGAGGTTTGCATTCTTCACTTCAATAATCTTTCAGTGCCTGCTGTTGTATTATTTCCCCTCTGACTCATATCACTTAGAAACACTTATCTGAAATTGTTAACAAAATAATTATTCGAATTTTAATCGTGAGTGACATGAAATACATTTTAAGATTGCCAAGTGACACCTACAGGTGTTGCTAATATTCAAAAAACGACACTTCATTCTGGATTATTTGATGTAAATTATGACTGAAGCAGATCAGAATGTGAAGAAATTGTAAGTATACTACAATATACAATATACAGAACGGAAATGTTGTATCCCAATGGATCTACTTCATCCTTCATCCTGCTTTGTGATGCCGCCCGTTATCCAAACTTGGTTCTTCTATAAGTAGCTTTGCCAGTTTCTACGAAGTTCTTTAACTGGAATGACATGGATTCAATCCAGTCAAAGTCGTGAAGAATTATGAATGCTTTTTAGTTGGAGATGAGTTAATATACATAATAATGTAATGAATTTTTTTTTCTTTTTGGAAACTCAGGTTTTAAGAATTTTGTTTACCTATAGAAGCATAAAAAGCATAATAAACAAATCATTTATTTTTGTAGTTTCACCGTCTACATCGCGATAGATCTTTTTAACATCATGAGGCAGAAATATTACTTCCTGTCGAATTCTTCCCAATGGATTTCTATGTGACCAAGGGAAACCTCCTCCTCTAAAGAGAACTTAGGAAAGGATATATATTTCGACAAACAGAGCCTTTGGTTTGGTCTGTAATCTCTGATTATCTACTAAACATGTTTCTCGAAATATACCCTACTCAGACTTACTTTTGGATCTTCTGCATTGTACTGGTTGACACGAAAGACTTTGTTAAAAATAATTTTAAAACAAAGTTGCTATTCTTTCGACAAAAAATAATTAGATTTCTGTGTGTAAATTTTGTCATAAAACCTGAGTTTCCAAAAAGAAAAAAAAAATTCATTACATTATTATGTATATTAACTCATCTCCAACTAAAAAGCATTCATAATTCTTCACGACTTTGACTGGATTGAATCCATGTCATTCCAGTTAAAGAACTTCGTAGAAACTGGCAAAGCTACGCAGGCCCTCAACCACATACCTCGCAATTTATATATTTATACATATTATCGCATTCCAAATAAAATATTTTTCTGTTGAGTCCCCTAAATTTTTATCCTTCCTACTAGCTTCAGAATTTGGTAATTGTTTAATTTCAAATTAAATGTGTTTAATTTAATATTCAAATTAAATTTTATATTAATTTACTTTTGAATATTAAATTAATATTCATATTCAATATATCCAGAATTTAATGAATTGTTTTATTCATTAATAGAATGACTTTAACGAGGGGTTCTAGCACGGATATCTCCATCGCTCATCATTTCCTGAACCGCAATAACTTCAGTTCACCTACAAATATAAGAAATTTTCAAAAAAATGAAATCAAGGGTAACTCTGTGAATATTCTTTCGACATACACAGAGATTAGATATGCCTGAAAATATCACAGAGCAATCAAATTACCCTTCCAAAACAGACAGATAATAAAAGTATAGTTTATTATGATAGAAATAGCGGATATCGAAGATCCCACATTATTTCAGAGCCGAATATATATATAGAAACTTGAGAAATTTAAAAATTAAGAATATAATCATCCGCATAAGAGTCGCCTTATTTTACACTAAGGGTCTGTATATTTGCCTTTTATTATGGCATTTGATAAGTGTTTCATCTCTCCTGACAACTGTTTTGAACTGGTTAGTTTCCTTGTTTGTCCGAATTACCAAACTCCAAAAACTCGTGAGTGACCTATGAATTTCATTCCTTCTCAGATAGATCAAAGCTGTTAATCCCTTATGTATCAGTGTGTATGGATCAAAAAAAAAAAAAAACGAGCCAACCCTCAGCTCGGCACAACCAAAGACAAGTGTCACTTCTTCTCCGAGCCCATACTCTTCGAAGCGGTAGAAAAACTTCTACAATTCATGGGCCTACCCGTAATGTTCTTTTTGGAGAAAAGGCAAATAAATTGTTCAGATTGTCAGCTTTCAAAAACTCCTAAGTGACTTAATAGATCACTCTAACTAAAGCAGCTTCCAATTAGATCTCTTGCGAATCTATGCGCTTCTTCTGATCATCTACCAGCACTTCAGCATTGTACAACCGGAATTAAGTGCTGCCACCGCTTCAACCTTTTATTCTGGAAAGCGGCACACAAACTGCCAGAATGTTCATTTCGGAGACGAGGAAATACGTTTGTTGAAATTGATTAAATCCGAAAAACTGTGAGTGACCTGAGAAGGTCAACCCTTATGAAGTAGTTCAAAGCTGCCCTAAATATCATGAATCTCTGCACTCCACCAGATCACAGTGCTGAAACTCTAACCAACCTGACTTGAGATTAGCCACTGGAGTACACTGGCTTACAGTTCTTTTTGGGTACCAAGCAATTTAATTTGTTCAAATTGCCAATTCTTAAATCCTGATTGAACTCGAGTGGCTCCACTCCAGAATCAGTTACTCTCCCTCAAAGTAATTGGATCTCTTATGAATGTCTTCGTTCTCCCGATAACCTCAGGACAGAACAATCAAAAGCAAGTACTACTACGGGGGCAGGATTTGGATCGTCAACACCATGCAGAATGCTTATCAGAACAAGAACCATCTGACTGTTCTTTTGACGCATTTTAATTAAAGAGTCTTCTGCAAAAACTAGACGATCACTCTAACATCAATGAGTGACCCAAAGAATTTGTTTTAATTGACAGATACTCAACAGTAGTTGTACTGAGTTCATTTCTAGCCTGATGCTCAGAGGAATATCACGAAATGCTGTCTTTCTTGACTCGGCTGACAATCGATCCAATATGAATAAATTCTTTCATAGATTCATAATTTAGAATGGAGTTAAGCACATTTAATCTGGATCATCTAGTAAGGCCTCTCTGGCGATGGACGTCCTATATAATAATAATAATAATAATAATAATTATAATAATAATAATAATATTTTTTTAAAAATTATTTCTGAGATAAATTACATACATTATATGAAGACAATTATGCATAAGAATTACTTTCACGTACATTAAGTTTTTAAACAATAATAATAACAATAACTGTTTACAACGTATATTACTATAATATTAATAATGATTATTATTACACGTTTTTTCTTTGCAATTTTACACTCTATATATACAATATCAATGGATATAATCGCTCTCTATTGCATACTTTTGTTACAGTTATCACATACATTACTTACATTTGTTTATATATGATAATTACATTACTTACATTTGTTTACATATAATACATACATTACATACATTGGTTTACATGTGATACGTACATTACATGCATTTGGTTACATATGATACACCTTGAATGAGAACTAATTTCTCTGCTTTCATCCTCGAAACGTATCTGAGGATGACACAAGTTGGTTATTATTTATTTGGTTTTTTGCTGTGTTGGGAAGCTAAGAAATCTATGATTGAGAAATTTGCACGCACGCACACACGCACACAATAATTTGGAATGTCTTGACTCCTTGCTGAACTACAAAGCCTGAACGAATATATTGTGTTTCATTAAGTTTGTATGGTATTTTGGGTGCGTGTTTCTTGTTCATAGTATGTCCTTAGAGCTCTTTTCAGACTATTGTAATTTGTAAGATTTCTGTATTCAAAAGGTAATTTGTTTATTATGTCTGGGATGTGGAAGTTTCGCGTGGCCTTTCCGTACTGATTATTGTATTTATATGTGATATAATTAGTAGTCTGAGGTCTTGTTATACGGTATGTATTTCTGACTGTCCTGTAGTTGGCATCGAAATAATGTTTTAGCAAGGCTGCATAGTGACGTAAATGTTTTGCTGTCAGTATTTTGTGTTCTGACATTGCAATGTATATAAGATATAATAATAATTAATAATAATAATAATAATAATAATAATAATCTGTAATAAAATTTTATTTATCCTATTACAGAATATTTACATATTTACATATATTTACATATTGCATATATATTTTTTACTGTGAATTTCATACAAATGTTTCCGTTTTTTGTATTCTAATAATAATAATTTTTTATTGCTAAAATATTTATACATATGATAAACATCTTGTGTGACATTGCACCTTATAATTTTACAGAGTTCAACACTAAGTGCTGCAATTCCTACGTTGGATTTCAATTAAAATTTTTAATAATACTTTTTTGCCTTTATATTATGTATTTATAACACAAGTTCTAATAATTAACAATGAAGATTAAAAAGAATTTTTTGTATAGTTTTTATTTGTTTATTTTATTTTTTTTAAATTTGAGAAAGAGTGATTATACATACAAATTTCTGCATTTGCTTATAAGGATTACTTGTAGATGAGTGCGGCAAGTTAATCCCACCTACTTCGAAGCTGGGTTAGCTTTTATGAAGAGAGTGGGATTTAATCTTCACTATTTATATCATTGCTACTGTTTCTGTATGTGATGTTGGCATTGGATGCTGATGTGTATATTAGTGTTAATGGTTTCTTAACTTTGTTGGTATATTTTCCAGAGTTCGTTTTTTAATGTTCTGTAGTTATCTACGTGTTTTAACTTTCTTGGTAGGTTATAATAATATTATAACCTACCAAGTTATAATAATAATAATAATTATTATTATTATTATTATTGTGGATCAAAGACGGCAAGATACTTTTGAGAAAGTCACAAACTTCAAAGTCTATGCAAATAAAAACCTCGGAAGACATAGACAGACTGCCAGAATGAAACAAAAGACTCCAATTTAGTTCAAAAAGAAGACCTCAACACAACTAAAATGAATGTGAACTATCAGATAGATTTAATTACACCAGAATACATCAGCAATTGTACTTTCGACACGCTTGATACATGATGCATATTAATATTGTTGTTATTAGACCCCTTGACATGCAATGCATCATATTATCCTGCCCATCACAGCCAGTGCATAATTTCACTAGGATGATCATTATCATAAATAAATCTGAGCATTAGAGTAGGAGTTTTACAAGCTGGATGGCTAAAAATCCTTTTTTTTTATTTTGTAATTGGTGCATATAATATAATTTAGAAGGAATTCGTATAAAGAAACGAAAATCTCAATTGTGAATTCTAGCAAATTCATTTTACACCCGCTGTAGGATACTTATCAGCAAATAATGCAATGACTAAACAACAACACTTTTGATCTTATTTACTATCTACTTACTTGGCCAAATAAGTTGATCTCCATCAAGAATAGATCTCTTTTAGAGGATAGAAGCTTATTTGGTCAAGTAGGTAGACAGAAAGCATGATTCCTTCTCATCAGTTTTTGTGTTTTACGATCAGATGTATCAGAATCGGTCTGAAACTATCCCTCAATATCTGTTTAAAGGGATTACATGCGTATCAACTGATGTCACAGTTTTGCCTCCTTTAAGGTTTAGATATAACAACGAATATACTTATTGATAACTAAATCGGTATAGTTAAAAGAAATGATTAAACTAACACTTCATTAGATTTCATTATTCGCATAGATATATTTTATTATTCGTTGATTTCATCATTGAATAATAAAACAAACATAACTATTTATTAATTTGGAGCCAACAGCAATAGACCCCAACAAATCAGAAACAAGAATACATTTACTGAAAATATGACAGTGCTAAGCGCTAACGATTTGTTCTTCCATTTTTAATATATCAGTGACGAAATTATGGCAAGGTGTCGATTAATGTAGGAACAGATTTATTTGGCCGTCGAAGAACGTCTAAATACTCAATTGGAGAATGAAAATCCACAGAGAGAAGAATTGCCCATTCGATCCACTGTGATTCTGTACAAGTGAAAGAATGACGCTGTTAAAGATATCGATGTTCAAAGTTCGATTTACAGTCCAGCTGAGGTGTGCGTTTGGAAGAAGATTGATGACGTGAAGCTGGCTGGAAATGTTCTGTTGTGTTTGTACTTTATGATCGGTTAGATGGGCTTGCAAAACAGTTACTTTTGTACACTAGGCAGATGAATTCATTGTGTTTATTATCTGGCAAACCCGTTCCTAAAACAAGATGAGAATCTTCTTTAACTTATTTCCATCGTGCAACCAATGCAAGCAAGTTGGAATTCCAATTTGGCAAGCTGTCAGTGTTGTTATTTGTTGTTGTTGTCACAAAGAGGATTTGATTCCTATGTTAAGATTAGATTTCTGTAATGTTGAGTTGCTGCATCTAATATTCAGCCTTGGATATCACTTAAAATGAAACGAAATTTACTCGCTTTGATTTCTACATTGACTTACAGAATAACCTCGTGAACAATTGGCGATTTTCGTTACAGTCATGTTTCGGATTATCAGATGTCGAATCACCTAACCTCACCGAATATATAAAACGTGATGTCAAACAAATTGTCTCTAGCCGTGAATTTCTTCTTAACATCACACACAAGATAAACATGAAAATCGTATTATCAGCGTACCGTAAAATGCATGTAAGATCCTATTTCTCCGATCTACAGAACATCAGCTAAACGTATATTTTTGATCTCTTATAAAAATGTATACCGATGATGAAAGAACGACATTTGATGCCAACCAGACTCATTCATCAGTATCGATGCGTTGTTAGAAACGTCTTCAGGAAACCTGGGCAGTTTCTTGAAGGAATCAACAAACCTGGACTCACACCGATTATATGCAAATACGTTCATCTTCTAGAGGATTAAGAAGCGATAGAGGACCTTCAAAATTGTTGAATGTATTAAGCAATTCCCTGATCTGTTTCATAAATTGTAAGAAATGCCAGTAAATGAAATATTGTAACACGTTTACTCCAAGATATACTAATCGGCATTGCATTATCCAGTTACAAACATACAAGATATGGCTCGCTGTATAAAATATTTTCTTTTAAAAACAACTTGAAATCCTACCGAAAATGACCTGCTTATCTTCTATACAGGAGAGGTTTTGCATTCTTTACTTCAATACTCTTTACTTGCTTGCTGTTGTATTATTTCTCCTCTGACTTATATCACCTAGAAGCATCACTTATCTTAAATTGTTTACAGAATAGCTATTCGACTTTTATTAGCGAGTGACATGAATTACATTTTAAGATTGCGAAGGGATACCTGCAGGTGTTGCTAATATTCAAAAACGATACGGAATTAAACTTTATTCTGGATTGTGTAATTAAGTATGACCGTGGAAGCTTAGAATGGGAAGTAAGTGTATGCAGACACCAATATTCTGTTTACAGAAGAGAAAGACACATTATATTAATCATGGATATCAATTTTACCAACGTCATCCTGCACCCTGCTTGGCGCTATTGACTCTTATCCAATTCTGGATATTCTATAAGTGGACACAATATGAGTATAATAAACAAACCCTTCATTTTTGCAGTTTTACCTGCTACATCATGATAGTTGTTTTTCAATATCGTGAAGCAGAAGAGAAATAGGACTATCTGGCAAATTATTGTGCACTGTTCTCTACATATATGAACAAGCGAAGCTATATCTTCCAAACAGACCTCGAGAAAGGACTAATGACATCGTTTTACCAAAAATATAGCCTTTGGTTCAGTCTATAATTTCTAGTTATCTCCAGAACATCTTTCTCTTAATACAGAATTTTGAGTGATTTATTTTGCATCGGCTGTGGGATATTTAGAACCGAATAATGCAATGACTAAACTACAATAGTTTTGGTACTTTAAGAAGAAAATTCACAAAGCATCAAAAGTATTATCGTTATTTCTTCAGTTGCATGCTTCGTGTAATTTGTCGGCTATACCTGAGTACATTACTCTTTTAATTTCATTATATCACTTATACGAATCAAATAAATAGATCTGCTTTCCAATAATTTGTTTTCGTCTTCATTTCTATACATTTTGTAATGTATTCACAGCTTTACACAACATTATGGAAATGAAAAAAAGGAACATCATCACTTCTCTTATAAAGAAAAGAAAGTTGAATTAACATAAAATAAGAATTCATTTTTAAGGGTAGGCACATTACGAAGACCCTTCCCTGTTCAGTGATTTATATATATATATATACACTTCCATTCATGTTTTAATCTCTCTCTCTTCTTGGAGTGTTGTAACTGATATTTTCTTCAGGCATAAATTTACTTGGTTGTAGATCTCTTATTTTGGGATCCTTCAGATGATCCATCAATTGACGACAATAATCATAGAAAAAGTATTCTCAAGGAAACAGCTTCTAGGATTAGATTACTTCTTAATGTCACTCCCCAGATGAACACAGAAATCGTATTATCAGCGTATCTTAAAATACTCGAAGATTTATCTTTGGCTGATCCCGTATACATCGACTATTCTAATAGTTTTGATGTATTGGAAGAATGGATTCTGATGATCAAAGAACGATGTTTAATGCCATCCAGACTGATGCTAATATGGTGATGCATCATTAGAAGCATCTTGTAAGAAAATGTCAAGCTTCCTGAAGGTATCTACAAACATGGCCTCCCACCAAATATATGCAGATACCTTCATTTTCTAGAGGATTAAGAAGCGCTGAGAAACTTTACCATTGTTGAGTATTTCACGCGATTCCTTGATCTGTTTCAAAATTCAGTATATTTTCATAAATTATAAGATATGTCAGTAAAGGGAATATCTTAACACTTTCTTTCTGCGATGTTATTAATCAGCAATATTCAGGAACATTTATACACGTTACGTGTTTTTCTGTAGAAAATATTTCTTGTTGCATCTTCAATGTTGTAGAACTTGTTGCATCTTCACCGTTTCTTCTGATTCGGTAATTCTAACCATAATTTGTGACCATAATTTTAAATAAGATTTTTCTTATGACTAAGTACATACTTTTGTGTGAAAACATATTTTTGTTAGATATAAATATTCTTTGCGTCTTCATTAAGGTATTTCTAACTAGAGACATTTTTCGAAATTAATTTTTGTCTTCTTTCTGATAAACCATTCGTAATCTGTAAGAATATAAAGGTGACTGAATGTTTCTTAAGTAATGTAAAATAAGGAACAATGTCCTTTATCATTGCGATCACACAAAAATAGCTTTGTAAAGATTGAATTCTGGCGAAAGCATCCATAACTGGTGTTTCATCTGCTCGCTGTTCTGCAGAATGGGAAACCCACGACTTTACGAGAGGACGAATGTTGCCACCTGCTTATGAGACTTCCTAAATTATCTTCAGAAAATTTCTGCAATTAGATAGGGCCCATGATTCGTATATGGGATTCGAACCCAAATCAAAAGAGCATCGAGCCACCGACAGAATTCTGGAAATCCCAAAAGGAGGAATGGATATTTTAAAGATTGATTATATATTATATATATATATATATATATATTAATTATATATTGATTATATATTGATTATATATTTTGATTATATATATTGATTATATTCAATTCAATATGGATTAGCTAAAGAATTACTGAATTCTATCGATGAATGGACGACTCTTCGATAGATGAATTTGATGACTGATGGCGTTGCATCCATTGCTCACCATTGGATATCACTTCAATAAATGGAAGTTCATTCATCTTCAATTCTGTAGAGACTTAAAGAATTATCTGCATCACGAACTCGGTTCTTTACTTGAATTAATATTTCAGGAAGTTTCAAATTCCTCATCCCCAAATTTCGAACAACAGATAAAGTGTGCGCTTACAAAAATAACTTCTGGCATTGGTCCTTCTGTCTTACCTCGGTTCAAAATCTGAAACAGAGGATCAGCGTGTCTTGTATTACATATCTGCATCACGAACTCAGTTCTTTACTTGAATTAATATTTTAGGAAGTATTAATATTTGCTGTGGAGATACCAGGTTAAACTAAATTTATTATAGTCTATCCAAATGAAAAATGAACTTTCGACGATTATTATTATTATTAAAGCGTTCATGGAAGGCGCATTAACAGCAAGTGGTAGCAAGCACGCTATTTCGATGCTCCCATATTTTAAGTTGCAAAGTAGATTTTTTTTTCTTGTGAACTAAAATAGAGAATTTCTTTCTTCTAGCCGAACATATTGACGTAAAAACTGCATGTATCTCTTAAGTAATAAGTAAATTATAAGTATTCAAAGTTCGAAGTATACGTTGGTCAATCACGCGTGAAGAGAACAAAGGAGGTCGCCATATTAGAGATTACAACAAGATCGTCAAAAAAGAAATATGAAGTGCTGCAAATGCCATGAAGACTTATCGGGGGAAGAAAACCATATAACATGCAGGAACTGCCAGAGAAACGTGCATTTTTCTATGTTCGGGATTGTCCGAGGCCACTTGGCAGCGAAAATGAAACGCGAAGCATGACGAGTGGAAGTGTCAGCATTGTAGAGAAATATACTCACCCAGGAACATTATAATTGCCACATTCTGAAATCAATAACAGAAAGTGACTATCCCAAAAAAGGACTATCTATTCTCCACATCAACATCAGAAGCATTCCAAAATACTGGCTGACCTTGCAAGCTTATCTGAAGGAAGATATAGACAACATAGACATTTTGGTAATGACTGAAGTAACTAACGAACGAAGAGGCAACCATCTACCAAATGCCACACTTCCAACAACACAAACACTGCAGACAAACTAAACGAGGAGGTGGTATAATACTATTTTACAAACATAAACTAGAAGTAGTAACAGAAATAAACAACAAATTAGAATATGCAAAAAACATATGCATCGAAAATAAAAACATCAATCAAGAAAACTCCTTGATATTAAATACAATATACAGACCACCCAACTTAACCACCACAAAATTCCTAGATGAACTAAACAGGTGGCTTTCAGCCACGTAAGAAGGCATATCAAAATACTTGATAATAATAGAAGACATGAATATAAACATTAGGAACATAAATAACAACACAGAACAATAGCTAGACCTCCTATCAGCATATAACATAATCCCATCCATACAATCTATACACGAGAAGAGATAGTTTTGCATACCAGGTACATCTGAAGAATACTTGGATTTTAGAAAATCATACCTCCGCGTTCGTGTATGCATCACTGACAATGATAATAAACCTATCGAAGATTCTTCAGTTGGTGTTGTGAATAATTTTTCCATTCCCTGTTCAGTTAAATTGACTTTTTTCTTCAAGATAAACTAGTGAATGTGGCATCAGACACGTATCCTTATAGGGCTTATATTGAAAACCTACTAAATTATGACAGAGATGCTAAAAACAGCCAACTGAAAAATGAACTATTTGTTAAAGATGATGTTGTTAATGTTAGTGATATGTTTACCAAAAGTGAATGTGAGATGCGTAGACGACAAGCTCGAATTAACCAATCGAAAAATGTCAAGATGCTTGGGCGAATATACGCTGACATCATCAATCAAGACCGGTACTTGATTAACGTTACTGTTCGTGTTCGTATGGTTCGCAGTTCTCCCGAATTTTGTTTACTGACTGCAAATGCTGATTCTAAGGCTAAAGTGAAAATTGAAGAGGCTACACTTTCTGTCCGCAAAGTCAAAATAAATCCAAAGATTCAACTGGCTCACCTGTCTGTGTTAGACAAGTCAAACATGGTATATCCTATCAATCGTGTGCAAGTGTCTTATTTTTCGATTCCCGAGGGAATGTTAGATGCCACACGAGAGACAATCTGTATTTAGATGAAATACCATCTAGATTAATTATTGGACTGGTCGCTAGTGATGGATTTAATGGCACTTTCAACAGAAATCCATTTAATTTTCATCATTTCAATCTGAATTTTCTTGTAGGGACAGCTGACGGTATTCAATATCCCTCACAACCTTTGACTCCGAACTTCAAAGAAAGGTACAGCAGATGTTATATGTCACTGTTCACATCACTAGGCAAACGGAACAGAGATTGTGGTAATGACATTTCTTATGAGGAATACGTAAAGGGAAACGTTCTCTATGGATTTTACTTATCGCCAGATCAAAATGCCGTTGCCCCCCCCCCCCGTCAGCCTATTAAGAAGCGGAAGTGTGCGGCTCGAAGTTAAATTTGCTCAACCTCTTCCTGAAAACATCACAGTGGTTCTTTATGCAGAATTTGCGTGTACGTTATCCGTAACAAAGGATCGTTCTGTGTTACTGGACTATGAATACTGAACAATTAGTAAACATACTAGAGTTAGAACCACCACAAGAAAAGTGAGTTTAGGAGTTTGTGCTCGTGATGAATTGCCACAACATTCGATCAGAAAACAACAGTCGATGTTCGTCGTGAACACAGGTCCGAGCTGGCTGCCAGGACAACATTGGCAAGCTATCTATATTAAAGACAAACACGGTGATTTTTTCGATAGCTTCGGTCGTCCACCCGAAAACGATATTGTTAACTTTCTGAATATCAACACTAATAAATGGCATTATAATTCTGTAGCTATACAAGCTAAGGAATCTATCGCGTGTGGTTTGTATTGTGTATATTTTTTAATATTGAGATATCGTGGTCTTTCTGTGCAAAATATTCTTAGCAAATGTTATTCTAAGGATTTGTGATTAAATGCTATTGTAGTAACTTATGCTGTTACAGATCATTTACTGAAAATAAAATTAAAAAATTTAAAAAAAAATTGTTTCTTTCACTTACAATTTTTTCCACACCAGTTTCTTATTCCCACGCAGCTTTCGGGGAGATAAAAAGACGAATTTGGTACTCCTTCTTCGAGCTCTCTTGCGAGCAGGGATTGGAGTGGAAGCATTTTCCTCACTGGGACTGGCTGACGTTGATGGTTGATGGGATGGTTCTGGGTATTTCGGTTTGTTCAGTGAAGGTTCTGGACGTGGCAGTCTATGTTTCTGTTGCTCTCCTTCTGTGTGAGCCAATTGGTTTTTCAAACCTAAATACTTTTGCAGAACATTTAAATATGCTTTTACTTTTTCATCTGCATGTTTATTTCTTATTTTCAAAATGGCACTCATTTCATCATCGAGTGTGTACAATTCACGCTCCTCTGGTAATTGGCGTAGTGTACATTTTTTAAACATATTCATTTTCTAATAAGTGAACTCAATAAAGGAACAATGATACTGCCTAATAATGGGAACAGTGCTCCCCCGTGCTGTAAAACCAGTTTTCTTCTAGTAATGAAGGGAAGCGATTTGTTACTTTGTGCTCTTATAATTTTTTTTCCTTCGTAGGCGTGACTTATGATTCTGTTTTAGTGGAATATTTCCACATAAAACATTTTTGTAGATTTCACAGAGTGTGGTGATTTGGCTGGAAGTGCAGTGTTTTAAAACATCATTTGCTTGTTTGGGAGAGGAATAGATAAGTACTTGATGAGATATTCATAGCGTTTGAGTCTATCAGCAATTCAGGAATAAACACTGTATCGAGATCGAGTTCTTATCCTGGTAAAATCCGTGACATTAACCGTAAAGTATCAGGTGTTTCCTGTCTAAAGTCTAAAACTAAATATGAGTGGGGTTTGCGTGTTGCATCTTCATAAATCTGAGCTAACAAGTTCGTTTGTCCTGGAAATACTTGGGAAGCTAAATGAGAAAACTGCAAAGAATCTCGGCTATTTTGAAAAGCAATAACATAATGGCTATTGAGAGAAATTGTACGAAAATGTGTACCTTTACAGAATACATTTTGTGTCAGTAGAATGACACTGAGGTTACGGTGATGATGTGAACCTTTTATGAAAAACATCAGCTATTTCCGTGCTGTCCTTAGCCTGGTGAACCAAATCATCAATTATGAGTAAATTTCTCACATTAGAATCAAATTGAGGTAACTTGAAACGATTCACGAATTCTATGTTGGTAAATGTTTTAAATTTATCCTGATTTTCACTGTAACAGTAAACGATTCGCTTTGGTGGTGGTTTGATTAGTTGATTACAACATTCTATGAGAGACAACACGAATGTTGTTTTTCGTGACTGAGTCTCTCCCGAAATAATGCATGTAAATGGATGTATGAATATATCGAAAATGATAACATAATTAGCCTGTGATTATCTTTATATAATCAGAGATCATGTAAAAACAAATAGATACTTGCTTTTAATATCAAAAATCTCCCCATCAAGAATTTATTTTTATCACACTCACCATGTAATCATGCCAACACGAATTTTCTTTTTAAATTCTAAGAAAGAAAAAAAGGCTATTGTGGAATAATAGTAACAATAACAGTGATGTGAAAACTGACCAAGAGAATGGTGACACTGCAAATTATCGTGTTGGGAAACAATCATCGATTTTTACCTACCAGGTAGAATGTTGTTTAGTTTTCTGTCCCATAGATGGCATGTTTTGCTTATGGGGTATGTGAGTGTAAGGAATTATCCTTTAAAATATCCATAGGGAAAAGTGCATGTGTCTGTTGACACTATGCGCTCTGCAAAAGTGTATCCACATCTTTTTGTTATGGAGGTCATTTTGAGTTGATAGCTCCATTTATCTCTATAGACAGAAAATGGTACAGGAATTTGGATGTTTTGTGGCTTACCCCTTAATGCTGCTATCATAGATTCCAGATTAATCTCAGTGGCCATGCAAGAATTTAAAGTAATGCGTTTGCATTTGGTCACAATCTTACCCCCCGCCATGTTCTGTAGGAATAAGATTTGGGGCCTGTGGTAACAAACTCAACTATAAAGTCACCGTCGAGTTCATCGCCTAGCTCCCCAAGGTAGTGGGCGATTACTCACCGACCAGTGGACGGTGAGTAATCGCCCGGTTTTTCACTGAAAATGACAGAATCAGTATCTGTGTATAAAAGCCATCTTTGCAACGGTTCCATGACCTCATATAACTTTATCCTAGCGTAGGCAGCTACAAATGAGGAGATGACAGCATTCCATTTCCTATTTTCAGGCTCAGTGCCTTCAATAGGAGAGTAGGCAACCATCATCTGCTCTTCTGAAAATAACCCATGGCATCTTAAATAACTTTATTGTTATCCAAAAAAGTTCTATGAGGTCTTCATAAGAGGAAATCACCTGGGTTTGAATTCTTAACATTCTCATCCCAAGCCTTCCCCATAGAGAATTCAAACAAAGCTTAGCAAGTGAACCTTTACCAGGGTTTTTACTAATGTGTTCACTATTTAACATAACACATTCCCTTAGCAAAAACTCGTCCAGATAAGACTGTTGGTTTTGACCTTCAGGCCATCCAGATGCTTCCTGTTTCAGCTTCAGAAAGGTATCAATGTAGTGAGCAAAGAAGTTTTCTTCCCCTTCAAATGTTTGAGAAAAATGCCACACCTCATAAAATTCTATAACTTTATATCCGCGAGCACGTGATAAATCTAATTGTGGAGTGCACCAATAACCTGTAAATGATCGGTCTGTATGAGAGCAAAATGGGGCCATTTCGGAAGCACACTTTACACCAGGGAGAAGATTAATGTTTCGTTAACTCTGATAGGAAAAACCGGTAAAAAGTGATCGGTAGGTGCTTCCACTTTTGCATGGCGAATACCAAAATATACCCCAGGAGAATAGACGAAATTATCGAGAATAACTTCGTGATGCCCCATAGGAAATACCTGGTATTTCATTACCCATGGATAAAGGCTATTGAACTCCAAATAGCGAATAACTTCCCCTTCTGACAGAATTTTGTGATACATTTTGTAGCAGTCGGTTCTGCCACCATCCAGAGCACTATGAGGTAAAATGGGATCTGGAATATTAAGAGCAGCAATAAAGTTTTCCAAGGCTGTGTTTTCAGAAATTTCTGCATTAAATTGGCATTACAAATTGAGATAACGTCGAATCCTTTGCTACGAAAATAGTTTTCGCGATCCTTCATTTGCTCAAAAAGGGAAATCATGTCTGTGTTTCTGTATGGTTGGAATGTACTTGGTCTGTAGCAATTTTGACACCCAGTGAAGAAGCAACTGTAATATTCATATAACAAGCTTCCACATTTCCCATCGACAAAATAAGTTCCGATGTGGACTTCTCTCCCCACAGAATGTGCATGTTGTATGGTTATGTTGTTCTTGCCATTTGAGCCAAGCCAAAGCCTTTCGACTTTGCATGTTTGCCCCTATGTAACCCCGAGCATAAAGTATGGCCAAAGTGTTAGGTTTCAAAGAGTTTTGAAGAAATACCCTCCAACATATTCCTGCAATTGTAATGTCATGGAGAAAGGGATCAATGTCATCTTTCGTATAAGCTAAAAGTTCTGCTTCCAGACAGTATTCAGTGTCTAGCCGATTTTCGTACTAAGTCTCGAACTCTGTACGAGTTTCTTTGTTCATAAATTCCGGCTGGAAATATGATTTTTCGGGGATGACTCCACGATAATCTAGAGAATCGGATGTGTGAAACTTATGAGAAAAAATACCCTTACGAACTTCTGGGAGATCGAACATGGCTGGTAGTTTCCTAAGAGCGACACTAATGTAGGAAAACCTGTCAAGAAATATGATGTTTAATCATATTTCTTGCTATGATTAAATATGATGATGATTGTGTGTGTGTTTTGGCTCTGTTCCCTTTTATTATGCCTTCTCTGAGACCTCGAACGAAGTTTGTAACGCCCCGAAGAATTCGACATGATTCTTTCATCTTAAGTTTCAAGTTCGGCCCGCTCTTTGTTTTCTTCTGTGCCATCTTTTGATTGTAAATTGCCGACCATCGGAAAGTTGTTTGAACCTTTCTGACTGACTTCGGAGGTGTTTACATGCAGAGCTTGTAAGCCTTTCTCATACACACAAAATTTAATAAACCACCTTTCAAATGCCGCCATGTAGATCTATTACATACAGCTCCATTGAAAAACATTGCCTTTGTTTTTAACACTCTAACATATTCTTATTAAAAAAGTATATGCAGTTAATTTCCAAAGGGCTATTTACAGAAATATCTAATAGAAAATATACAGAGACAAACAAGGTTATTTTTTAAAACATTCTTATGGGACTTGACCTAAGTAAAAAATCGATGTAATGTGCCTTTGAATATTTAAGCTAGAATCGAGTTTTTACAAAAGTGATAAGAACAATAGTCTAAAAGTCCAGGTAGTCCAGCGAAAACCATCTGTGACAAAATGAAACTAATTTATTTATTTAAAAACACAAAAATACAAATTTTTAAGTATATCTTTATAGAGTTCATAATTAAAAGGACTCTAATAATAATAATAATAATAATAATAATAATAATAATAGATTTCTACAGATGTATCTCATCTTCTTTTGGTATTATCAAAATTATCAAGTTATTCTGAAGCATTATGAATTTTGCTATTTTATTATTATGCCGCTAATATTTCTTCAAATGCGGCACTTTTACAACAAAACTGGCTAAGTTATGTTGATTATATCTGTTCGCAAATATACTCAAAATCCCTTTGACCTAATAAAAAGGCAGAATGCTGATGAAACTTCATCAGCATTCTATCTGTTAAAATGCAATTACCCTTCCTCCCCTCCCTGCCATTAACGGATTATTGTAGTCATGTACACTGTATTTCTTGGATTGACCCTTTTTTGCTGCACAATTTACTTATTGTGTCTCTTTCCAAATAAAAACGAATTTCACATGTGCGAAAATAAATAATCAAAACTTTTGTTTGCATTGGAAATATTATGTCAAATATTTATATTTTTTAAATAACATTTATTGAAATAAATATGACATTTTGCTTCCTTTCCTTGCAAAATAAGATTATATGGGTCGCACATTTCAATTTTAGGAACGATTTTTTTATTTATTTTTTTTTATGAACAACAAATGGTGTTAAACTGCATTACTCGGGGTTTTCGATTGAGAGTCTTTTTAATTTATATCCAATGGATTTTATCAGAGATTCTATGCCTTTGTCTTTTGCTTAAAACTGCAACAGTACAATTACTTTGGAAAAATAACGAATTCAAACAAAACGAAAGTGTATGTGTGTGTGTGTGTGTGGTGATAATTTTGGGAGGGGGGAGTTAGCCATTAAAGGCGAATTAATTCTGTTATGAAAATTTTGGAAATAAAATTTCATTTTGGCGCATGCACCTACATATGTTTCAAATGATAAACTGTAGGGAAAATATCACTACTTCAAAACTGCTGCATAATATCGAAATTAGCCGAAAATATGTACATAACAGTTGACTTCATAACTGCCGTTTATTTTGATTTGTAGTGAATGATTAGGGGGAAAACCAAGAAAGTTGAAATGCAAAAACCTACAGATTACGTTATAAAATTATGCATTATATGATATGATTCAAGATTCACGTATGATAACTAACCTTCGAACTAAGACTATGAATAAAATAGGAAACTTAATTTGGAACAGATGGAGGCTGTATTCATTTTTTTATAAATTCGGATTTTCATGAATTTATAAAATAATTGTTTGACAAAAATACTTATCTTCAATCAAGTTCTTGGAGAGTTTTAAAATGTATTGGCGATTAAAATAATTAGCAAAAAAAAATTGATAGTGACATTGATCTTCCAAAGTGATACAATATGAAGTACAGAAAGTATGAAAGGATTTCTTATTTTACGCTGGCATTAAAAACTATAATTATATGATAAAAACAAGCAAAATGAATATAACTCATACGTATTTAGTCTGATATAACTTAGATTCCGGTTTCCGAGCAAACGCAAGCAACTGCGTTCCTTGCTGTAGGCCACAGAACGAGCTACTACGTACGCCTGGTAATGTAGTTAAGTGTTTTTTTCAGCGTGATGGATTATCGCACCTTCTAATGGACATGACGGTCAAACACACACTTCTTATCCATGTTCTTTCGGTAGGTGGACAGAATATTATCCAGGTGTGCAGGACATGCATATACGTCCAGCAAAGAAATGGTACGCGCTTACATACATGAATTTTATGGAATACAGAGTTCCTGTTAGTTTTATATTCTATGGAAAGAACAATGTATTTCAAATGGAAGCGGGAAGCCTCACAAAATTTTCAGCAGCCTCTAATTTTTACATTATGAATTTAATATTTAAAAATAAGTATTTTATTTTGCAACTATAACTACGCTGTTTTTTTATTGTTCTTTGTGAGGAGTAAAGTTTTAAAATGAGCCCTTCCCCTAGAGAGTGAGGCCCCCATCTTGCGCTATGCCCTTAATGGTAAATGCGTCCCTGGAATAGGCTACGAAGATATATCATAGAACAATCATTCCCACAGATAAATAGGCACTTAAAAGATCAACGAACCAGGTTCGGTATGGATTAAAAGACCAGCGAAACCAACTTTGGAATAACATATACATTAAACACAGAAGACCAGTCAGTATGGAAATTTACGAAGTGACTTCGCTTGAAGCACAGTATACTCACTCCTATTCAAGGTGAATATTGAATAGCCTATAAAGATGAAGAAGAAGTTGAAAAATTACAGATAGCTTAGAAAGACAGTACAGTAGTAATTATTCCTAAGGTTGACTTATGCTTCATATGAAAAATCCACACCCAAGTGCACAAATAACTCATAACGCCAAGCTCCGTTTCAACTACAAACCCACATCACCAGTATAAATATACCAAATCATAAGAAAACGTAATAAGAAGAAGGCCACAAGATCGGATGGAACCACAGACAGTGCCTCAAGCTGCTCCATCGAAAAAGCATTATGCAATTAGTGCCATCAAAAATACCATCTTACTGCTAAATCACTATCCAGAACGATGGAAACTTGTAGACATCTTCCTAATCCCAAAACCAAGAAAAAACACACAACTTCCACAAAACGAATCTGCCTAATATCATGCGTAGGCAAGATAGCCCAACACGCTAACTATACTTGCACAGATTTAAGAGGCAGCAGAAAACGTCTCATTCGAAAAAATCATTTTTCTAGACATCGCCTTCTCAAATTAACAAAGTAAACCTTTGTAATTGATTCATTTACATTGCCACACCCATTAAAATAAGCTAGATTTAGTGTTAAAAATTGTTTTTTAGAACGATTCAAATAACTGCTACCACCAAGCCAGGCCTTCGTATTGAGAGACAAGGCGGAAAGCTTAAGAACTGTCTGTTGTTTTTTTTTGACTCCTGTATAAGTAAAGAATCTTCTCCAAAAAGTAGATGATCCTTCTAACATCAGTGAGTGAACCGAAGCATTTGTTTTAATTCACAGTTCATTGCTGGCTGATGCTTAGGAGGATTATTAATAAATGCTGTCCTTCTTGACTGGTACGATTTTTACTAGCTGGATGCCTAGAAATCCATTTTTGTTTATAATTAGGTGATAATATAATTTATCAAACCTTTGTATAAAGAAAAAAAAATCGATTGGGAATTTTACCAAATTATTTTACAACCGTTGTCAGATATTCATAATGCAATGCTTAAACGACGATAATTTTGATCTTTAAGAAGAAAATTTATAAAGCAACAAAAGCATATAATTATTTGGTCAGTTATATGCTTTGTGTAATTTGTCTATAAAATTCAGTAAACTACTCTCTTAATTGTTTATATCAGTTATACGAATCAGATAAATAGCTCTGCCTTCCAATAATTGGTTTTGCCCAGACATTTTGTGATGTATTTACAGATGAGCCTTGAACAATATTATAGAGATAAAAATGGACATCATCAATTCTAATAAAAGATAATGAGTTGTATTTAACATAAAATAAGATTCATTTTCGGGAGAGGGGGGGCTATTTTCTTCCATTCAGGTTTTAATCTCTTCTTTTACAAGCATATATATATATATATATATATATATTAATTATATTAACTGTATATTTTTAATTATTTATTAATTTATATTATAATTAATAATAATATATTAATTATAATATTAATACATAATACTTAATTTATAACAGCTCTCAAATGAGGCGAACAGAAGAGTTTTTAGTTCCTCACACCAGGAAATGGCAAATCAGAACATGCACAAATAACCAAAGTAATAAATGGCAACTTAGACTTCGTTACTTTTGTCGTAATTAAAAAATCCTCTGTTTTATAGGTTCAGTCTATTTATAGGAATCCTCTGCCGTCTACTTACAAGCGGTGTTTATATTCTAATTACATAACACGATTTCTGGTAACTTTTCAAGTATTTATAGTTTCTCAATCAGACCTCATCAATCCAACTAGTTTACCGTCTCTTATTCCTCATTTTACAAGCTTCGTTTCTCACAAAAATCACTATTTTACCTCATACTTAATATGAGAGAATCATAAGCTTAAAACAGCTGTCTGAAAGTCATAAAATATTTCAAAGAAACAAACAGAAATAGTCTTATATCCAATCAACGATTCAGCCTGAATGCCCTATTCATCATCCAAAAACTTTATGTAAATTTAATTATTGTTCTCATAACGCAGTTAATTCCAAATATGGAAGCTGCTATTCAAAGATCAATCTGTGTGGTCTCACTGATTTATTTGCATGGGAAAATAAAAAAAAATCTCGAATAATTTTAAACATAAAACTCTGAGGGTCTCTTATGAGAGTTGACATCAATCGTAGACTCAAAAGGACGGCAAATTGTGAACACTCCAAAGACGCTTAGAAACAAGGTGTATTGCCGAATTGAGTTAGCCATTTCTTGTGGTATATTCTCAGGTTGAAAAAATACGGAGTTTTTTGCCTCTAGTGAAATAATTTTCAAGCTACTCCTAATTCAAGATGCCATACAAATTTCAAGAATGAGAGTTTATTATTATTATTATTATTATTATTATTATTATTATTATTATTATTATTATTATTATTATTAAGAGAGATCCCCAGCGAGTCTGAGACTCATCGAGGTAGGTCACACAGTACACACACATTGAATTTATTCACACTTCTTGCACTCACAACATCCAATGACAATCCATTCCAATCACGTTCCACCCTCTGAGAGAAATATCTAGCCCTCACATCCTTCTTATCGGCATTAATTCATATATTCCAAGGATGCCCTCTTATCATTTCTACGCCCTACATAAATTGAAAAATTTCTTCAATTGAAATCCTGTATGTCCCTTTCAGAAGTTTGTAAGTCTCAATCATATCACCTCTCTTTCTCCTGTTTGCTATTGCATTCAGTACACAAATTCTCATTCTGTCTTCATAATCAGTATTCACAATTTTCATATCATTTTTAACACTCTCCTTTGCACTCTATCCAATATATCAGGATCACAACGGAGACCAACAGACCAGACCTGCGCACAATAGTCCAAGTGAGGTATTATCAAGGTCTTGTAAAGAGGCAAAATGACATCCGTATCTTTACATGTGAACGACTGTGAACTCAAAAAATAATTTCCAATTATTTTTTTGAGTTGTGTTTGCAATCTTTACCACATAGTCCCTACAGTTCAACTTCCTATCTACTAGCACTCTAAGATCTCTAGCCTCATCAGTTTCTTCAAGCATAATCCAAACAATATAATACGACATTGGATATCAAATCAAGCAATCTGAATGATTTTTACTGCTATTGAACTGACATCCATTTTCCCATGCCAACAATTTCAGCCTATTCAAATTATTCTGCAAAGATTGCATATCAGCAGCATTCCTGATTACCCTACCTATCTTTTGCATCTCCATCATATAGCTATATATCGCTTGTCGCTTATCAATATCACTAATGTAAAGATTGAATAACAATATTACCTGTTCTGCGACTCATATTAAACAGCCTCATCAATGGATTAACCATTTCAGCTGAAGACACATTTAACCCGATGCTGATATCACCTCCGTCAATATTGCAGAATTCTTATTCAGTTTATGCAACAGTTCGAATACCTCGTCCTCATACACCTGAGTTTCTTCGTACAGTGAAGAGGTAGCAGTGAGCTCAAAGTTGCGTACACCAGGTTGACAGTTTTAACAAAATGGGCAGTGGTCAGTTGAAAAGCCTTGTCTGCGTCTGTAACCCTCATGCCGTCTGCATTTAGAAGAGTTTTTCTTTGATATTATTTCTTCTTTTTATTTGCTGCATATCGATAGAGTTCCTTTGAGTTGTCTTATAGCACGCAGACCAAGTTTATTTTCATACTCAGACTTTGCATTACCTTCTACAGTTGTGACAATTCTAGTCTGCGGCTTATAAAGTCCATAACGGGCATCATCCTTATGTACAAGGTATTCCTTCCCCAACATTAGTTTCTTACGAATCTTCTACTTAATAAGATTACGCATCCATTTGAGCCCTACCGTATTTATTCTTGGAATTCTCGGACACACTCTGATATCACATCATTTAAGTAGTGTTTAAATGCTTCCCATGCACTGTCGATATTCTTTCCATCCACTAACCTATCCCATTGCACTTATTTATTTTTTTATTCGTATGGAGTTCCCTCCCTTTTTCCCCCCGTCCCTATTGGGGCGAGTTGAGCCACCTCATGGGGGATTAAGTATTCATGACTGTAAATCCGTGTGTGTGTTCAGGGGACCGGTTTGCCTGTTTGCGGGATGAAAAACCCCAGATAAACTGGAAAAAAAACCCTGCTGTCCACGCCCAAGACCGGATAACTTGGCTATGGCTGATCATTAAGTTCCTCACGTCGGCGATGGGAATCGAACCTGGGACACTCCTTCCGCAGGCATATGGTTGCGAAGCGCACAACCACTAGGCTAACGGCGCGGACCCCATTCCACTGAACTCAGTATACTTCTCAGTTAGTCATAATTTCCTGCTTGTAGTTCCGCATGCAACCTTTTATGAATGAAACATTCATAAACTTGAGAAAATATACCGCAAATAAAGCAAATAGAGACAATGGAGCAAAATATACCTGGCAATGGAAGTAATGCACACTCCAATAACAAAAATGACATGTTAGTTCAAACTTTTATATGAATAGGACTAAAAAGGTACTTTTGCGAGAAAAAAAGGCAATGAAAATAGATGAGGTGCAATAAGTGAATGGCATTATAAAGGCTCAGAAACAAAATCATATTGTATGGTCCACACGCGTTTTCATTTCCTATGCATATATTCATCTACTTTGACTACTGTATATATATAAAGAAAACATAGAAGATTCTTAAATGCATAGAAAATGACAAAGCTCGTTGACCAGACAATATGATAGGTATGTGCAAATAATAGTGGATAGTATTGTGGTTAATTACGAAGCTTTGTGAGCAGAAGTATTTTACGTAAATGTAGAAAAGGTTTAATAACTGAAGTAGGAAAAACAGGGTATAAATATCCTTAAACATGTTATTATTTTCAATGATTGTATGAATTAGGCGGAGCGTAATAAGAATACATTTACCGTGAACAAAAAAAAAAGAAGCTCAGAATACTTAATTAAATTGGAGCCAAAAACAATACGCAGCGAAAAATAGACAAATAATTAAATTTACTTGAAACATCACCGACTATTTTGCCATGCAATTCAAAATGGATTAGTTAAAGAATTACAGAACTCTATCGATGAATTGAGAACTCATCGATAGATGAATTTAATAACTTGATGAATGGTGGCGGTGTATCCATTTCTCACTATTGTATATCAGTTCAATAAATAGACCGTCATTAATCTTCAGTTCTGTATAGACTTAGAGAATCATCTGCACAAGGAACTCGGTTCTTTACTTGAATTAGTATTTTAGGAAGTTTCAAATTCCTTATCCCCAGATTTCGCACAATAGATAAAGAGTACGCTCGCAAAAATAACTTCTGGCATTCGATTGGTCATTCGTGTCATGCCTCAGCTGAAAATCAGAAACAGAGGATCAGCGTGTCTTGTATTACATATGCATGTTTTCTTCGATGATCATCAGAACCTTAACACTGCTAATATTCTTAACCTTGTAAAAACATTTTTACCAATGATCAAAATGCCCTAATTGAATTTATCCCAACTCATCCATCTGTGCCTGTACATCATTTGAAGTGTCTTGTAAGAAAACTGGCAGCTTTTATAAAGAATTTACAAAATTCGTAGAGCTAAGGGCAGCTTTATAATTGTTGAATTTTTAAGTAACACACACACAATTTCAGTGAAAATGTTTTTTTTTTTTTTTTTCGTTTTGAGACAAATTGAATTCGTATTTGAATAATTTCTTTATCTTTTATTGCAGGTCAACATCCTTCGTCCAATATTTATTTTCTTCCTATTTTAGTATTTCACTTCTAATTCGTAAGAAATTCGTAAGGTCATTACCCGAAATTGTTTCTGTAATAATTACATTAGCTTTAATTCCATTGGTCTAAAATACAATTTCATTTTGACTGGGGCAATACCGGATGTTAATAAATGAGATTCTCAAAAGAATCAGTTTTGGATTTGTAGATTGGAATTGCTACCAAAAGAGTACTCTCTCTCTCTCTCTCTCTCTCTCTCTCTTATTTTCAGGCAATGGGACAATTTCATCATCTGTTCATCCTCGATTCTCTCACTGATCTCTCTTCGTCGTTCTCATTTAACTTTCTAGTTTATTTTAATGTCTATTTTATCCTCGATATCGTTCATAATTTCCCTGTTTTCCCTTCACTATTCACCGATATAAAGGCTACATTTATTATAGACTACGTTTTGTGATACCATCATCACCACTTCCTCATGGGAGATCACTTAGCTTGTGGAACTCGCTTGTGGAACATTTTAATGAAAGGATTTGATGTTGAGATTACTGCTCGCCCTATTTGCAAGATAGTTAATCGAATCCATGAAAGAGATATTCGGAGCAAATATCTGTTCTACGGATTTTTTCAGTACTTGGTAATTATTTAATCTCTTCTTCTTCTTTTGTGTCAATTTCTATTCAGTTTAATATGCAAGTGCCTTAGGATGTTATTTTTATCACAGTGCTGAAACTCTACCCAACCTGTAACATGAGACAAGTACTTGCACTGCAATAAGGCTTCGCTCAGTGAAGTAGCAGATTACACCTTTGAAGTACAGTGGCTTACAGTTCTTTTTGGGTACCAAGCAATTTAATTTGTTCAAATTTCCAATTCGTAAAAACTCCTGACTGAACTCGATTGCTCCACTCCAGAACCAGTTACTATCCCTCAGAGTAATTGGATCTCCTATGAATGTCTGCTCCCACCTCATAAACTCCGGACAGAACAACCAAAAGCAAGTACTACAACAAGCCGCCAGGCCCTCGGTTGGTGACACCAGGCAGAATGCTTATCAGAACAAGATCCATCTGACTGTTCTTTTGAAGCATTTTAAGCAAAGATTCAGTATGTTATTTTGCAAGGTTCAGCTCCAAATACTACATATAACGAAATTTCAATATTAATGATGATAACATAGTAATAATTTACAGTGATATAATTCAGAGTTACACAAGTTATATAATATTACATGTAGTTTACTATTTTTTTAAATTTTGTTTATTTTATTTTTTCTTCAAAGTTTGCGAAAGAGAGATTATACACGGTATTGAACACCTAAAAGACCCCGTAATAGAATTAAGCCAAAAAAATGGCGTTCCCATTGAATCAAAAGATATCCAGTCAGTGCATCGGTTACCACAAAAAAGGAAAAGAGAAAATAATTCCCTTCCTCCTCCCATCGTGGTGCGACTCACCAATAGCCCAACAACAATTACACTTATAAAAGCTAGCATAATTAAAAAACCAATAGTCAGGGACGTGAAAGTAGCCCACGACGATACCCTAATATTCTTCTCCGAATACTTAACGCCATATTATCAAAAGCTATTCTACCATGCAAGGAAAGTAAAAGCAGAAAAAAATTACCAGTTTATGTGGATAAGAGACAGCAAAATATTCTTCAAAAAAAGGGACGACGCAAAACCTATCCAAATAAAATCCGTCGAAGACCTCAACAGGCTGCCACATTAAAAGGAATATTGACGATTCGTAAAGAAGGGAACAGCACACCAACCTAGATGAATGCAGACCATCAAGCAGATGTAATCCCCGGATCATGATAATTGCCACATTCTGAAATCAATAACAGAATGGAAACAAGTAACTCTCCCCAAAAAACGATATTCTATTCTCCACATCACTATCAGAAGCATTCAGAAATATTGACCCTGCAAGCTTATATGAAGGAAGATATAGACAACATAGATATTTTAATAATGACTGAAGTATCTACGATAAACGAAGAGGCAACCATCTACCAAGTGTCATCAACCTCATCCTGTATTGACCATATAAATATACGGGCCCCTCCAAACAGCCACACAGCAGCCGTCATAACATGCAAACTTTCACAGCGTTACAGTTACACACTGAACCAGAACCCATAAAAATCACTGAGACTACAAAACAGTATTATAGCATTCTAAACGAAACAATAGTAAACGATGAAATCAGAAAAACATACTGGATGAAGATAGAATCTTTAGACCCTGGTGAAGCTGTATATAATAATCTTAAACTTACATTTAACAAAATATATAACAAAGCATGAACAAAAATAAAAATAAGCTCCCACACGAAACAGAATCGATGGATAATAGACAACATATTAACAGACATACGAAGAAAAGATGCTTTATGGAAACAACTTAAGAAGTTGCCAAAAAATCGCTTTACAAGCTGATTAGGAAAGATAACGGAATCCCCTAACAACACAGATTAGAACAAAAAGAAATTACTACAGCAACAAATTAACAACAACTCAGAACGACATAAAGAAAACCTGGCACCTGATTAATGAAATGCTGGACAATATATACAGAACCACTGCCTCAAAAACCATAAAACACAGCTTTGCTTGCGACCCCAAATCCCTCAAAAAGTTGGCAAACAACGTTAATCAGAAATTCGTGAATTCTGTCCAAAAACTATAAGAAACAACCTTTCCTCACACAAGCGAACATTCCCCACTAGTTCCACGAACAACCCAGTCGATGCGGTTCCCCACAGTAACAAAAAAAGAACTATCACTGGCAGTTCAACAAATCAACCATAACAAAGGACCGGGGATAGACAGAATCAGACCAAAAGACAACAAGAAACACTCTACCAATCTACTTCCAGTTATTCAAAAACTGTTAAATAAAATCTTCGAAACGGGACACATACCTGAAACACTGAAGACTGCATTAATCACACCCATACACAAACATGGAAAAAGAAACATTATAATTAATTACAAACCCATCGCCACGTTATCTGTAATCAACCAAATCATTTAGCGCATCGTACATTGCAAACTCCACATACGTTGAAAAATTTCAAATCATACCCAAAACACAATATGGCTTTCAAAAATATAAAGGAACAGCAACACTCTTGGAAGATTTCACACATCTAATAAGCGCTGCATTGGATAAAAACAGAATAACATTAGTCTTACTCATTTATCTAACAAAATCACTTGACACATTAACACACAAAACCTTGTTAACTAAACTAACGAATATCGCAATCGCAGGTCGACTACTCCAGTGGTTTAAAGCATACATGAAAAACAGGAAGCACATCGGATCAGCGTACAGCAAAGAGGAAATGGTAATCTGTGGAGTACCGCAAGGAGCTGTCCTATCTCCCATTCTATTTAACATATACACACTCGACATAAGCCATCTTCCCCTAAAAAGCAAAATCTTCCAGTACGCAGACAACACGGCCTTATTATCCATCCACAACAACGTAAATATCTCTTTCACAAATACGCAACCACGACATCAATCAAATCACTAACTGGTTAACCAAAAACGGCATATATATATATATATATATATATATATATATATATATATATATATATATATATATATATATATATATATATATATATATATATATATAACCTTGCCCATAGAAACTAAATATCTCACTATCCAACATTCATCCTCCTATACACAAATAAGTGAAAACAACACGCTATCTAGGACTTCACCTCGATGCTGATCAAAGTTGGAATAACCATATAAACTACCTACAGACCAAGCTTAGGATAATAACAAGCAAACTATACCGATTAAAAGACATTGCCCCGACACACAGAAAAATACTAACCTATAAAGCATTATGTGAAAACATTTTAAGATACAAAATCATATGCATCATATGCATTCTGCGCAGACAACAGACTTAACAGGTAACAATTGTTGCAAGATAAAATTGTAAAACTGATATTATATTCTCGGAACAATCCACACTTATACAGGCAGCACGAACAGAACAAAAAACAATTAAGGTGTGTGTTAGTTATGTCAAATAATTAATTTAACATAACTACACAGTCATGTTAAAACCTTACTACAGTCAACCCTATAGAGTAAGAACAGAAACCTAGGGACATGCAGAGCGCTGAAACAGGCGCTACTTAAATATAGCGAGAATGAAAACTAGAGAAATTCCTGTTTCTCTCTCTCTCTCTCTCTCTCTCTCTCTCTCTCTCTCTCTCTCTCTCTCACACACACACACACACACACACACACACACAACAAAAAAAAAAACCTATGACAAACCCCTCTCAAAAAACACCACTACAAGGACACAAACAAACACCCCATGTAAAATCTAACCCTACTCGCAAAAAAAAGTTAAACTCTGTAATAGCAGTTGAAATCTTCCAAGCACGTACCAACAATCAGTAAAATCAACACCTGGCTTGCGACCGGTATAGAAACATAACCACGAAACCACCGCCATCTTTATCTTCCTCAGATAAGCTCTGCAAAGCTATGAAGAAGAAATCAGAAATTCCTCACAAAGAAACAATTATTATTATTATTATTATTATTATTATTAATTTGTATTATTAATTATTATATATTATATTATATTATATATAATATATAATAATTAATAATAAATATTATTAATTATTATTAAAGAGAAAATAACGACCTTATGTACATTGCAATATCAGAACACAAAATACTGACAGCAAAACATTTATGTTACTATGCAGCTTTGCTAAAACATTATTTCGATGCCAACTACAGGACAGTCAGAAATACATACCGTATAACAAGACCTCAGACAACTAATTATATCATATATAAATACAATAATCACTACGGAAAGGCCACGCGAAACTTCTACATCCCACATGTAAAAGTGGGATGTAGAAGTTTCGTGTAAACAAATGGTAAACAAATTACCTTTTGAATACAGAAACCTTACAAACTACAATAGCTTGAAAAGAGCTGTAAGAACATACTATGAACAAGAAGAAACACGCACCCAAAATACCATACAAACTTAATGAAACACAATATATTCGTTCAGGCTTCCAGTTCAGCGACGCATCAATACATTCCAATTTATTGTGTGTGTGTGTGTGTGTGTGTGTGTGTGTGTGTGTGTGTGTGTGTGTGTGTGTGTGTGTGTGTGTGTGTGTGTGTGTGTGTGTGTGTGTGTGTGCGTGCGTGCGTGCGTGCGTGCGTGCGTGCGTGCGTGCGTGCGTGCGTGCGCGCGCGAATGTCTCAATCATACATTTCGTAGCTTCCTAACACAGTTAAAAAAAACAATAAATAATAACTAACTGGTATCATCCGCAGATAAGCTTATATATAAGCTTCGAGGATGAAAGCAGAGAAATTACTTCTCATCCAAGATGTATCACATGTAAACCAACGTATGTAAACAAATGTATGTAATGTAAGTATCATATGTAATCAAATGTATGTAATGTAACTAATGACTGTAACAAAAATATGCATAGAGTGATTATATCCATTGATATTGTATATATAGAGTGTAAAATTGCAAAGAAACATCTGTAATAATCATTATTATGAATATTATAAAAATATAAGTTGTAAACAGTTGTTGTTATTATTATTATTTAAAATCACTTTATGTACGAGAAAGTATTTGTTGTGCATAATTGTGTTCATATAATGTATGTACTTTATCTGAGAAATAATAATAATAATAATAATAATAATAATAAATTTAAAAAAATGTGTATATGTATATAGGCTGTATAAAAATGATATTGATACTGAGAAAAAAATGTACATTTATATTAAAAAAAATCACTGTGCTGTACATTTTGTACTGAACAGAATTTGTAATAGTATGCTTCATTGAATATATGTAAATACCCTGTATTATGATAAACAAAATGTTATTACAGCTAAAAAATTTTTTTTAATTATTGATATTAAGCATATTTATATATTTTTCATATGAATGACCATATCATGTATATATGTATATATATATATGATCATATATTATCAAACTTTAAATTTCAACATGCAATGTTAACTTTAACAATAGTACACTTAAATTATGGTGGTATTATAATTGTAACTCTAATAAATAATACATGAATTACCCTGTTATAGCATTGCACATTATGCAAATTATGATATTAATTAGAAATTGTTCTTGAAACACGTAAAAGGAAATGTAGTATCATTGCTTAAATTCCATATCTTATGTATGCAGTTTATCAGAAACAAAATAAAGTATTAAACTAAAAAAAAATATTTTATTAATTATTTAAATTAAGGGGATATTAAATCCCACATTGTTTTAAACACAATAAGAAACTCAAAGATTGGAATCAGAGAATTTCATGCCGAATATAGTAAACTATAAAAGTTTCGGCGACCACTAGCGTGAGCCAAATGCAAGTGATCTTAGTGCGAATTTTAAATAATGTTTATATCGCCGAAATGAAGCCTATTGGCTCTTTATATTTAATCTATTTTATTAATGTTGTTGCTGTATTAGAACACTTGACGTGTAATGCATCATATTATCCAATGCATCACTTGAAGTTATCTGTATCAATAATTTCACGATGATGATCATATCATCAACATAATTAAATATGAACATTACAGTAGGATTTATACAAACGGGATGGATAAAATTCTATTTTGTTTTGTATTTTGGTGTATAATATAATTTAGCAGGAATTTGTATAAAGAAATGAAAAACTCAATTGGGAATTGTATGAGATTTCTTTTACACCTGATGTAGGATATTTATCAGCGAATAATGCAATGAATAAACAACGTACACCTGATACATTAAGACGAAAATTTATAAAGAATGAAAAGTATCGTTATTTGTTCAGTTGTATGCTTTGTGTAATTTGTCTGCTAAACTTGAGCACACTACTCTCTTAATGTTATTATATCAATTACGAGACAAATAAATAGCTCTGCGTTTCAATAATTTGCTTCCCTTGAATGTATTTATTTACAGATGATCTTTTCACTACATTATGGAAATAAAAAAGCACGTCATCAATTCTCTAATAAAAGAAACTCAGTTGTATTAACATAAAATAAAATACATTGGAAAAGTGGTAACTGATATTTTCTACAGGCATAAATATGTACCATCTAAATATACTTTACCATTCAAAATGCCTAACACTTGTTGCGTCATGCGTAGCATTTTGTTTTTATTGCATAAGATCATTAATCATAATATATTAATTCATTACATTTAATTTATAGCTGCTCTCATATGAAGCGGACAGCAGCGTTTTTAGTTCAACAAACTAAGAAACGTGGCAAATCAGAACGTGTACAAATAACCATAGTAAGTATCTGCTGAAATAGAGTTAATTGCTGTTGTCGGAATTTAAATTAAAAAAAAAAAAAGAAATCCTCTATTTTACAGTTCAGGCAGCTTATTTATAGGATTCCCTTATCAATCCAAGATGTTTTCTGCGTGCGCGATTTTCTTCTCATTTCTAACGAAAATCATTACCGCAAGATCGCTGGTAAATAATATCAGAGAATCATAAGCTTAAAACAGCTGTCTGAAATTCATAAAATATTCCAAAGAAAGAAATAAAAATAGTCTTATTCTCCATCAACGTTTTATTATGAATGCGCTATTCGTCATCCAAAAACGTTACGTAAATTTAATTATTGCACTCATAGGTTAATTTTAAATGTAGAAGATGCTACTCAGTTCAATCTGTGTGGGCTCACTCCTTTATTTGTATGGGAGCATTTAAAAAAATCTCAAATAATTTTAAAGTTAAAACCGTGTCAGCCCCTTAGGAGAGGAGACATCTATCGCAGAGTCAGAAAGACGACGAAATCTTAATATTCCAAAGATGCGTAGAAACGATATAAATTATGGAAGTAAGTTAGCCATTTCATGTCGTAAGTTTTACACCTTTACAAATGCTAAATTTGTTTCTGTAAATCAGGCAAACCGGTCAAATACACACAGTTTGCAAACGTAAAACAGTAGCCTTATATTTGTAATTTAAAGCAACTACAGCTAGAGAAAAAAATTTTTCAGAATGAAGGTTTATCGCTAACAATCCTCAAAAGATACTTAGAAAAAAGCATTTGATAGCATCCTACATGAATACTCACACCACAATCTGTGTAGGCGAAAAACAGTAAAGCAAAATATTTAAACACGTGTGATGCTGTAGAAACATCTCCGTTTTTCCTCGGGCACTTAATTAATCACATTTTCCTATCGAACGAAGTCCAATAGGATTTTCCATCGAGTCCACTTATCTTCACTAATTAAGACATTCTTAAAACGGGTAAGTAATATAAGTGTGATAAGGCGATATCCCTTGCCAGATAAATCAGAGAAATAATTATAAAATTGAAATAATAATTGCAATAAGAATTGTATGTACAATTCTTCTATTTTCCCATCACCAACGGATGCTACTTCAATCTTCCTGTGCTAAGGTACCAATCTGTAACAACCATCGTTAGAATTATTTTAGAGAAGCCTTTTCTCCTTATCTCTACTGGACTGAGCAAATATATATTATAATCACTAATATAATATTGCTTGTTAAAATTTGGAATATTTAATTAAAACATACACACGAAACGAAATGACTCAATTACTATAATAGTGTGTATGCGCTCATCAGATAAACTACATTGAAAGTAACTAATAGTCAAAACCAAGCTGGAAGAAATATACTGGGAGAAATTCGAGTAAGACAAGCAATAAACTCGGCAAGCCTTGAAACAATAATTTATTCTTTACTACATTATCTCACGCTGCATTCCATTAAAACAAGATCAGTCTTTGAGTAGAGCATGCCAAAGAAACCTCTATATAATGAAAAAAAAATCAACAGAGAAAAAAACACCGTTCACCGACTAGGAGAAATAGATAACTAAGAATTCTTGGAGAAGTAGGATTCTCGAAATACTAATGTAGTCTGCCGGTACCAGAAAGAAGAAAGGTTAGTATTATCCTTTAGTAGTATTGTCAATGTGCATTCTAAGTTGTAGCTGGAATGATAACAGAAGGGAGGTGCTAAGCAATCTTAAGCTGCGAGTTCGAACTCGAGATCGAAAATTCCAAGGTTTCTAAATACATAAAATAAACTGAATAGATCAATGAATTTATCTTTGGAAGATCATAGAACCAAACTGTAATGAAAATGAAACAGAGTGCATTTTTAATCTTTCAGAGTATATTTTTCTGAGTGTGATCAATCCCTTGACTAGCAGTACATCAACAGAATAGCCAACAGTAACTGAATGATAAATATATTTATTGAAAACCGAATTGGTGTAGGCAAAAGCAATTATGATTGTATTAAATTAACACTTTATTAGACTTAAAAGAGACAAGAAATAACTTAAATATTTCATTATTTTGCAAAATTATATCAAATCAGAAATTAAAGCATAGAATTAACATAAAATAAAACAATTAAATGAAGAACAATAACAAGATCACAATTACTAATTACATTCGAGCCAACAGTAACAAAGCAACAAAGCAGACGCAAGAATTAGGGAAAATATTTCTTGAAATATGACAGAACCAAGTACCAATCATTTATCCTCGCATTTGAAATAGATCACCTATCAAATTACGGCACTATGCCGATTAATGTAGTCAAAAGATTTTGTTTGGCCGTCGAAGAACTAAATACTCAAGAGGAAGACGAAAATCCGCAGAGAGAACTACACCTCATCCGAACCATTGTGGATCTCTACAACAAGTGGAAGAATGAAACTGGTATAGATTCCGATGATGCTGAAGTTCAAAGTTTGATTTATACCCCGGCTAAGGTTTGCTTTTTGAAGAGGATTGATGACATGAAACTGGCTGGAGATGTTTTGCTGTGTTTGTACCGGTGTGATCGGTTCAAAGGGCTTGCAGAACAGACTGAGGAGTACATCTCGGAGATTAATTCATTGTGGTTATTACCTGGAAAAGCAGTTTCGAAGACGAGATCAGAGTGGGAATCCCCTTTAGCTTATTACCATCGTGCCGCTAATGCAAAGAGGTTGGAATTCGAATTCGGTAAGCGGTTCATTGATGTCCTTTGTTGTTACGAAGAGGGTTTGTTCCCGTTAGCACCCTGTAATGTAGGCTTATTGCATCTATTGCTCACCCTTGGATATCATTTAAATGAAACGAAGTTTAATTGCCCTCATTTCCACCTCGACATAGAGAATCACTTGCATTCAGAACTGGAGGCTTTTTTTCGTCTCTTATTTTATGATTATTCAGACGATGAATCAACTGACATCAAGGATGACATAAAAAGTGATCTCAAGAGAGTTGCCTCGAGGATTCAATTACTACTTAACGTTACACCCCAGATAAACATAGAAATCGTATTGTCATCGTTTCGTAGTCTACACGATAGTTCCTCTTTCTACGATTCCGAGAACACCGGCTATGAGTCTATTCTTGATCTCTTGGAAGAATGGATTCCGAGTATCAAAGAACGATGTTTGATGCCATCCAGACTGACCCATCTCTGTCGATGCGTCATTAGAAGTACATTGTCTGAAAACTGGCAGCTTCCTGAAGGAATCTACAAACTTGGCCTCCCGCAGATTATATGCAGATTCCTTCATTTTCTAGAGGATTAAGAAGCGCTGAGCAACTTTAACATTGTTGAATATTTCACGCGATTCCCTGATCTTTTTCAAAATCCCGTATATTTTAATAAATTCCAAAATACGTCAGTAAAGCTAATATCGTAACATTTTCCTACTGCAGTATTATTAGTCAGCAATATTCATGAACATGTACACACATTACGCAATTTTCTGTAGAAAATAATTCTTCTCTACTCGAACTTGTTGCATCTTCAATGAACTATTTACTTTCTACAAACGTTCTGCCGTCACCATTTCTTTAGTATTTTTACAAATTTTGCTTCTTTAAAAATCACGTGTTTATATTTTCATAAGTACAGATGTAAGTGTTTTCTAAAAGGTACAACGAACCAACGCAGTTCCACCTTCTAATTTTTAAATCTTATTTTTCATAACCACGTTATGAAAGTCCTATTTGTTTTCAACCAGAAGAGAAATTAGACTTTACACTAGAAAAAATAAAATAAATATATATATATATATATATATATATATATATATATATATATGAACAAGGAACTCTATTCTTAATATAGCAGTACTTCAACCTCAGTTTTTTTTCATAATCTTCATCCAAACCGGACTAAAGATTTGTTCGAGACTCGTTATTCCAAAAAATGTTTCTTCTAATTCGGTAATTCTAACCATAATTTGTGACCATAACTTTAAATAAGGGTTTTCGTACGACAAAATACATAATTTTGTGTGAAATAAATAAATAGAAATAAATATTCTCTGCGTCTTCACACAGGTATTTCTATCTGAAGATATTTTTCGAAATTAATCTTTGTCATCTTTCAGATAAAGCGTTCGTAATCTATAAGAATCCCAAGGTGACTCAATATTCTTGACTAATGTAAAATAAGTAAAATTGTCCTTTTTCATTGCGGTCACACAAAAATAGCTTAGGGAAGATTGAACTGATAATGGAACATGCAGGACAGATAATCTAACGATTGCATTTCTAGAATAAATAGGAAATTAAGAATTCTGGGAAAACTAGAATTCTCGATATTTGGTTTAGCCCGCCAATAATATATAATTTTGAACAAATTAAACTTCGAATTAGGTTAACATTACATTTATCTAGACCATCAAAGTGTACTCTAAATTATAACCCAGATATTAACAGGAAAGAAAATCCTAAATAATCTTAGACAGTCATGGCTATCTTGAGGTGAGAAAATCAACAGAGTGATCCCATCTAGTTAATACGACTATCATCTATCAGCAGAAACAGTTTAAGAAAAGGATAAACATATCGTATGACTTCACTACTATTAATGAGATGTAGATTGTAATCAGAGATGTATTTGAACAACTTTACCAAGCGTGGTTACTTAGAGAAAAACACTCACCCATTCATAAAGAGTGGATTAAACTCTTCGTCTGATGACAACCTTGATTACTTCTTTTCGGTTGTTGGCCGAGATCCGAATTCCAAGTCTTTCCAGTCAAACTTCATCTTCCAAACCAATAGACATGCGAAGATTCATCATATATTGAACAGCTTGTAAATTAAACTATTCAGTCCTATCCTAAAGGAAGTGTTTCACCAATCTTTATGAAATATATACACACTCATCATTTCTTTTTTTTTAGTCTTAAAACCAACGTAAAAATAAATTTTTAATCAACCAATTTCTGCAATGACCGAGATCTTCCTTTTTCCTCTAATGATTGCCCAAAGGTTTTAATTCAGCACCACTTCTTTGATATATGTCACTCTGGGAGCATATTAGCGTAGGTCACTACACAATCCAAAACTTTGTACGGATCTTTCATTTTATCACTGAAGTCAGTGCTTTTTGTAAATACAAGACCTAGTGTAGCCATTTAGGTTACCAAGACTAAAAATATATTTTACCAGATGGAAAGTAGGACAGCCAGTATAATCGACTGAAGGATGTAATGGATAACCATCTTTATCAAACGTCAGAAGACCACAGCTACCGGAATTAAACTTACTATTAATCCCTAATATTTTTAGCAGTTGAAGCATCACATGAATCTACCAGTTTCAAAAAATTATTTCTTAATGTGGCTGTGAGTCCAGTATCCGTTGTATGTTGATCTGTTTCTCAGAATTAATATAAAGTTTACGATTATACTCCTTGGTTTCCATGAAAAGTGAGAGAAACTACATCAACTGAAATAAATATTTATCTTGATGTAGTTTCTCTATTATCAGCGTTACACATCGCGACTCTTCAATTCTTACAAGTTGATTTCACTGAGGATTGTAAATTTTAATCTAGCTGTACAAGAAGATTATACAGCTACATAAAGAAGCAGATCGCGGAAATAGTCTACGTGTTTACGAGAAAGACCGATGCTTCTTCAGTTAAGGAGACATTGGAAACTTCTTCATGTCGTAGACGGCATTTGAACCCAAGTGTTTAGGATTAATTTCAGTTCTCCATCTCCAGTTAGACCCGATAATACTAAAGTTCGTTTATAGTAACGAAAAATCAAATGCTTTAATTCGCTAACCTCAAATCAGATATTTCAACCCTAACTGGCCAGAAGAATACTCATTTAACAGATTTATTGCAAAGCCCTGGAAATCTTAGTTGGGTCAGCAACTAAGATTAAAATTCAAATAAACCGAACCCTTATTTTTCATTGTAACATGACGAAGTGTACTTTTGATACTTATATTCATACTCAGACTTTGCTTTAAGAACAGTTGTGAGTGCAATACTAATAATAATGAAAACTTATTATTAGTATTGCAGTCAGAGGTCTCAACTCTAACTGGATTCAAGACATTTGATATCATTACCAGCAGACTTCCGAAGGTTTCTGAATAGATAAAATATGAGAAGTCCATGTTTTATCTTGCTATTTTTCCAGTTGTTGTGATAATTTATACACCTGAAGAAGTCGGCGTTCCGACGGAAACTAGTTGTGTTTTAATTAAAGTTTTTATGATACATTATCTCTCGGTTTTCCTAGTCAGGAAAATTATGATTTTAATATATATATATATATATGAAATAATGATCATTGACTCGGCTAACATACATATTTTTATAAAAAGAATTCAATGACTAAAACCGAGATTTAAGTAAAGTGCGTGCTAGTAGCATCTCGTGAACGCCAGTACATGATTACAGCCGAATGACTATCTGGGAGGTTGTAGCTCAAGATATTATTTAGATGAACGGGATTGAAGATGATTTCTCTAGATTCCACGATCTTTCTCTCTAGTTCGTCACTGCAATGGAAGATGTTAGTTGATAATGCACTGGCTCGCTGTCTCTTGCAAGTAATGTCCCTCGTGTGTTCTTCCGTACGCAATTCGACAGATTTGTCAGTCTGTCCAAAATAAGGAATATCACAATCACACGATATTTTATACACACCAGGGTATTTAAGATGATGATGACAAGGTTTTGAGTGGCTTATTAAGAAACGGATTTTTAGAAGTAGAGTAGAGTAAACACAGTTCTGATGTTGTATTATCTTAGAACCTTTGCTAATTTATTGAAACTGTACTTATGCAAGGAATAGATATATTGCCTTTGAATCTATTTGTATCTTCTGAGCGATGTCTAGGAGGATGTGATATATATATATATATATATATATATATATATATCACATTTTCGTTAGCCCAGATTTCCAGTCTATTCAAATCATTTTGTAATTTCTGAATATCAGTAGCATCCCTGATTGCCCTGCCTATCTTTCAATCATCAGGAAATCTGATGATAGACCCTGCTTGATGACATTAATGTATAGATTGAACAATAATGGCCCAAGGACTGAACCCTGAGGTACACCACTGGTTACCTTAAATCTGGCAGATTTACACCCTCTGTATACCACTTTTTGATATCTGTCTGTCAACCATCCCCTGACAGACAGACAGACAGGGGATAGTTGACAGACAGATATCAAAAAGTGGTATATGTGTCTGTCAACCATCTCCTGATCCAAGTCAATAGATTATGTTCCCATATTCTCCAGTTTACACAACAAACTATCGCGTGGTATCCCATCAAATGCCTTAGAAAAATCCAACATTATCATAGTGTATACACTCCCTTTATCCAACTCGGCCGTAACATTGTTATAAAATATGAACAAATTGCTAAAACATGACCTTCCTTTAGTAAACCCATGCTGTTCCCTGCATAGTATAGAATGCTTGTCTACCCATTTCTGTATGCGACTTCTTACCAACTTCTCTGAAATCTTCACTGCCACACCAGAAATACTAATAGGTCGGTAGTTAGACACATCCGTTTTTGCACCACCCTTATGCAATGGAACTATATTACATTCCTTCCATTCCTGTGATATCATTCCTGAGCTGATACTCAAGTTATACAAATGTGTGAAAGGCCTAGCCAATTCAGCTGAACATTCCTTTACCACATGGGCAGATATTCCATCTGTCCCTATTGACAAATTCTTATCCAGGTTATGCAAGAGCTCTTCAACCTCATTTTCACGAACCCGTAACTCTTCATCCAACGTAGCAGTAGCAGCATGGACCATGCTACATACACCTGGTTGATATATCTTAGCAAAGTGAGCATTCATTATCTGAACAATCTCTTTAACTTCCGACATTTGTGTACCATCTTCATTCAATAAAGTTATTCTTCCACATTCATTCTTTCTTTTGCTTGAGACTAACGATAAAATTCTTTTAGGATGCCTTTAGCTTGCATGGCCAATTTCTTTTCATACTCCGTTTTAGCTTTTCTCACAATACTCGTTACTTTTCTTGCCTGAGGTTTATATATTTCATAACTCCTCTCACTCTTATTCTCACGATATTCTTTCCACATCAACTTCTTCTTGTGGATCTCTAGCTTAATAAGGCTGCACATCCATTTCACTCCCAACCTATTTATTCTTCGAACACTAGGGATACATTCAGATACCGCCTCATTCAAGCACTTTTTCAAAGATTCGCATGCATTGCTGACATTTTTAATTACGAAGATTTATAAGCACAAGTATTTATGTAAATGAGAAAAAATTTGCTGAACTGAACTAGGAAAAAGATAGTAGAAATATTCTTAGACATTTTATTATTTGCAATGATTCTATAAATTAAGGCGAACGAAATACGAATGCAGTTACCACGAACAAAAAACAACAATATAATCAGAATAGCTGTGGTAATTAAATTTGAGCCAAAAACAATACGTAGCAGCAATATTATATTAAGGGAACTCTTTTTTAAGTAACGAAACCTGTGGTGCGTTCATAATTAGAAGAAACACACGTATAAACCACACTGAAAATTATTTAATTGTAAATACTGATGATGTCCTAAGATACTTAGGATGAAATATTTACAATTAAATAATTTTCACTGTGGTTTATACGTGTGTTTCTTCTAATTAAGGGAACTCTGTCGGTGCATGTAGGATTCATCGATACATTTTTTGATGAATGATGGCGTTGCATCCATTGCTCACTATTAGATATCACTGCAATAAATGGATGTTATTCATCTTCAGTTCTGTATAGACGTAGAGAATCATCTGCATCACTAACTCGGTTCTTTCCTTTTATCAGTATTTTAGGAAGTTTCAAATTCCTCATCCCCAAATTTCGAACAACAGATAAAGAGTGCGCTCACAAAAACAACTTACGGCATTCAATTTTTCCTTCGTGTCTTACCTCAGTTGAAAATAAGAAACATAGTATCAGTCTAACATGTATTACATATGCGTGTTTTCTTCGGTGATCTTCACAACCTTAGCGCTGCTAATATTCTCAGCCTAGTGGAAAAATGTTTTTACCAATGGTCAAAGAACCCTAACTTAACTCATTAAAACTCATCCATCTGTGACGGTGCATCATTTGAAGTGTCTTGTTCGAAAACTGGCAGCTTTTGTACGGCATTTACAATCTTCAATGAGCGATGAGCAATTTTTATGTCACACACACGCACCCACACACACACACACACACACACACACACACACACACACACACACACACACACACACACACACACACACACACACACACATGCACCAGCAATCATACTTATTCTTGAATTCATTCACACTATTTGCACTCACAACAGCCAAAGTTAATCCATTCCACTCACATACAACGTAGTATTCTGTTGTTTTTTCTTTTAGGTAAAACTTGAAGTTGTATTTGAATAATTTGTTTTTCTTTTATTGCACGATAGACGCCTTTGTCCGATCTTTATTTTCTTCCTATTTTGGTATTCCAATTTTAATTAGTAAGAAACTTATGGTGCATTACCTGAAATTGTTTCTATATTAATTATATTAGCTTCAATTGCCATAGGTCTAAAATACAATTTAATTTTGGATAAGGCAATACCGGATGATATTAATAATTTTAAATAAGATACTCAAACAAATCTCTGTTTTGAATTCCTTTGATGCATGTTTTAATCGCTCTTCTTGGAAAGTGGTAACTGATATTTTTTTCAGTAATAAATACTTAGAATCTAAATTTACTTTACCATCCAGAACGCCGAACACTTTGTTTTCCGTTCTCCGCTGCATTTTGTCTTTTAGTGCATAAGATGAGAGTAATAAACACTCTTTAGATTAATTATAATATATTAATTTATATTTATTAATTATATTAATTATATATTTATTAATTATATTAATTATATATTTATTAATTATATTAATTATATATTTATTAATTATTTATTAATTTATATTATCATTAATATATTAATTAATGATAATATTAATACATAATACTTAATTCATAACGGCTCTCAAATGAGGCGAACAAAAGAATTTTTAGTTCATCACACCAGGAAATCGCAAATCCGAACATGCACAAATAACCAAAGTAATAAATGGTGACTTAATTACGTTTCTCGTAATTAAAAATTCTCTGGTTTACAGGTTCAGCTTATTTATAGAAATTCTCTGCCGTCGACTTACAAGCGGTGTTTATATTCTAATTACATAACACAATTTCTGGAAGCGGCTCACGTATTTATAGCTTCTCAATCAGACCTCATCAATCTAATAGGTTTACAGTCTCTCAGTCCGGATTTTACAAGTTTCTTTTCTCACAAAAATCACTACTTTACCTCATACGTAATATGAGAGAATCATAAGCTTAAAACAGCTGTCTGAAAGTCATAAAATATTTCAAAGAAACAAACAGAAATAGTCTTATATCCAATCAACGATTCAGCCTGAATGCTCTATTCATCATCCAAAATCTTTATGTAAATTTAATTATTGGTCTCATAACGCAGTTAATTCCAAATATGGAAGCTGCTATTCAAGGACCAATCTCTGTTGTCTCACTGGTTGATATGCATGGGAGAAAAAACAATCCGATTAATTTTAAAATAAAAATCTGAGAGTCTCTTATGATAGTTGACATCAGTCGTAGATTCAAAAGGACGGCAAATTCTATATCCTTAGAAACGCGGTAGATTGCGGAAGTGAGTTAGCCATTTCACTGGTATGTTCTCAGGTTGAAAAAATACGGAGTTTTTCCTGTTAAGCAGCCACACCGGTAGAAGAATAAACACAGTATATAGACATAAAATTCTAGTCTTCCCGATAGACAAATGATCTTCAAGCAACTCCTAATTCAAGATGTCATACAAATTTCAAGAATGAAATTATTTTATTATTATTATTATTATTATTATTATTATTATTATTATAGTGACTTAGACTTAATTACGTTTGTCGTAATTAAAAATTCTCTGGTTTACAGGTTCAACACCTAATGATAATTGGCGACATAAACATAAATATTGCAAATGAAAACCAGAACAACACTGTACAATACCTAGACACGCTATCCATGTATCATCTAATACGAACAATAACATCATGTACTAGAGAAGAAATATTCGGAAATACTATCACTGCCTCCTGTCTAGATCATATAAACGTCCGAGCACCACCAAATAGTTACACTGAATCAGTCATAAAGTGCAAAGTAGCAGACCATCACTTCACCGGTCTAAACCTGCACACCAAGACAATATTCATCCAATGTCCCACAGAAGAAAAGCGACAGAAAATAACAGACGAAGAAATAGCAACCACGAAATAAGAAACACAAACTGGGAACACCTGACATCAGATTCAGCAGATATCTTATACTACAACATTAAACTCACACTGGAAGAAATATATAAGAAAGCTACAAAGAAATGCGAATTCGATCAAAAACAACACAAAATAATTGGATAACACAAAACTTAATCCTAGAAATACACAGAAAGGACGCTTTATGGAAAGAATTAAACCGATATCCAAATAACACAGCTTTAAAAACTGAACATAAGATAACAAGGGATCGCCTTACAACACAAATCAGAAATGCAAAAAGAAGCTACTACAGAGACAAACTTACCTCTGCACAATACATGAAACAAACCTGGCATCTGATCAATAAGATGCTAGATTTTGTTCCCAACACCACCGCCTCCGAAACCATAAAACACAGCTTCATGAAAGACGCAAAACCTATCCAAAAACTAGCAAATGATTTTAACCAATACTTTGCAGACTCCATCGAAGAACTGCACAGAAATATTCCCCCAATCATAAAATGAGACCCTCCACTTGGACCACAATCAAAACAGACATTATGGTTCCCAACCATAAAAGAAGCAGAACTTCTCTCAGCAATACATCAAATCAAACCAAACAAAGGCCCAGGAATAGATGGTACCAGAGCTAAAGATATAAAGCAACATGCAACTACTTTAAATCCTATCCTACTAAAACTAATAAATAAAATATTTAAAACAGGACAGATACCAAGTATGCTAAAGACCGCCATAATCACACCCATATACAAACAAGAAAAAAGAAATTTAATCAGCAATTACAGACCTATAGAAACATTACCAATTATCAATCAAATTATGGAGCGGATCATACTGAAGAAACTCACAGCATACACAGAGACCTTTCATATTTTCTCCAAATCACAATATGATTTTCAGAAAAATAAGGGAACAACATCTCTCTTGCAAGACTTCACAGACGTAATTAATACCGCCTTAGACAAAAACAAAATTGCCATGGTAGTCTTTATAGATCTAACTAAAGCATTCGATACACTTACACATCAAACCTTGTTAGAAATGCTGAGGCATGTTGGAATAGACGGGCCTCTTCACAGGTGGTTTACAAACTACCTCCAAAATAGAAAGCATATCACACGTATAGGATTAAATCGAAGCAGAGAGCTACCAGTAACCTGTAGAGTGCCACAGGGAGCTGTACTCTCCCCAACACTATTCAACATTTACACGCACGATATTAATCAGTTACCACTCAAAGGTAAGATATTCCAATACGCAGACGATACAGCAAAATATCCATCCATAATAACGCAAGCATAGCCCAAACAAATATGCAACATGATATAAATCTGATCATAGACTGGCTCACGAAAAACTCCAGACACCTAAACTCAGAAAAGACAAAATTAATGATTTTCAGAAATCCACTGTCTCGACCAGTTGATAACAAATATATAACCATCCAACATCCACTTTCCAACATACAAAAACACACAGAACAGCAAAACCACTACAGTCACTCAGGTTGAATAAACAATACGATACCTTGGAATTTACTTCGATGCAGATATGAACTGGAATAGCCACATAAACCATCTACACAACAAACTCCGAACAATAAGTGGCAAACTCTACAAGTTAAAAGACATAGTTCCCATACGCCTAAAAACACTAATATCCAAAGCACTATGCCAAAATATACTAAGATTCGTTATAACAATGTATGCTTTCTGCGCACCCTACAAATTAAATAGATTAATGTCGCTACCGTACAAAATGACAAAAACTGATCTTTTGGGAACAAAGAGAAAATCACGACCTTATAAACATTGCAATGTCAGTACATAAAATACTGACAGCAAAACATTTATGTCACTATGCAGCCTTGCTAAAACATTATTTCGATGCCAACTACAGGACAGTTAGAAATACATACCGTATAACAAGACCTCAGACTACTAATTATATCACATATAAATGCAATAATCACTACGGAAAGGCCACGCGAAACTTCTGCATCCCAGACATGATAAATAAATTACCTTTTGAATACAGAAACCTTACAAACTACAATAGCTTGAAAAGAGCTCTAAGGACATACTACGAACAAGAAACACGCACCCAAAATACCATACAAACTTAATGAAACACAATATATTCGTTCAGGCTTCCAGTTCAGCGACGCATCAATACATTCCAAGTTATTGTGTGTGTGTGTGCATGTGAGTGTGCGCGAGCGAATTTCTCAATCATAGATTTCGTAGCTTCTCAACATAGAAAAAAAAACATAATAACCAACTGGTGTCATCCTCAGATAAGCTTACATATAAGCTTCGAGGATGAAAGCACAGAAATTAGTTCTCATCCAAGATGTATCATATGTAACCAATTGCATGTAATCTACGTATCACATGAAAACCAATGTATGTAATGCATGTATTATATGTAAACAAATGTATGTAATGTAAATATAACAAGTAACCAAATGTAAGTAATGTATCATATGTAAACAAATGTAGGTAATATATATAATAACTGTAACAAATGTATGCAATGTAAAAAAAAATATTTTAAAAGTAAATGATGAGTTTACACTGTATGTTGTGAGAATAAGGAAACATAATATTTAGATTGCATATGTGTAAATACTGTTGTATAATCACACCTTTCGAACTTGAAAAAAAAATAGTAAACCACAACATGTAATATTATACAATTTATGTAACTCTGAACAATATAATTGTAAATTAGTATTATGATTGTTATATATATATATATATATATATATATATATATATAAACTGTTATCATCATTACTATTTAAATCTCAGTATACTGTATGTAGCGCAAAGTGCTGAACCTTGTAACATAATATACTGAACAGATGATCATTGTACATATGTAAATATTTGAAAGAACAACAAAAAAAAATAATAAGGGAGACCTCCATGAGTCAGAGACTGATCGAAGTAGACCACAAGAAAACACACACCAGCTGTCATAATTATTCTTGAATCCCCATACAACGGGTTGATAGTTTTAAAAAATTGGGTGCTGATTAGTTGTAAAACCTTGTCTGCGTCTGTATCCCTCACGCCATCGGCATTTAGAAGAAATTTTCTTTGATATTCTTTCTTTCTTTTACTTGCAGCATATCGATAGATTTCCTATGAGTTGTCTTATAGCACGCAGAGCCAGTTTATTTTCATACTCAGCCTTTGCTTTACGTACAACAGTTGTGACTATTCTAGTCTGCTGTTCATAAATTCCATACGGACATCAATCTTATGCAGAGTGTATTCCTTCCACATCATCCTTTTCTTACGAATCTCTACTAAATAAGATTAAGGATCCGTTTGAGTCCTACCCTATTTATTCTTCGAATTCTCGTACACACTCTGATATCACAACACTTAAGTAGTGTTTAATGCTTCCCATGCACTGTCGATATTCTTTCCATCCACTAAGCTATCCCATTCCACTGAACTCAGTACACTCCTCAGTTGGTCATAATTTCCTGCTTTGTAGTTCAGCATGTAACTGTATCTGAATGGAACATTCATGAACTTAGTAACTTCCCAAGTGAGTACTGTTGGATAACTGTCACCAACTGGAGGTAGAATAGTTACTTCTTTAACCGAAATCTAATGTAATCAAATATAACACCCTTTGATATGGAGTTACTTCTGTCATATGCTGCTTGAAGAAGTTGTCCAGAAACATCTATAAATGCATTTTCATTCTTTTCATGAAATTCTACTGATACTCAATCAATATTTGATTAATTAAACTCTCCCATTATGATTACCTTTTTCGAGCTCATATTTTCTATTTGACGATGTATTTCTTCATCATTAGCAACCGATCCACCAGGTCTGTAACAACACCCAACTATGTAATTGATCTTGTTAGATTCAAGTTCACACCAGATGGCTTTAAACTCACTTCCACATGAAAAATTGTTAACAGTATTGCAGTCATATATCTCAACTGGATTCAAGACATTTGATATCATTAGCAGCACACATAGTTTATTCACAACAAGCCCGACAATATACTTAGAAAAAGGCATGTGAGAGCACGCCACATGAACACTCAGATCGTAATCTGTGTAGAGAGGAACAGTAAGGTAGTATTGAAAACATTTATGAACCTGCCGAAGAATGCCCGTTGTTCAATTTCTGGCATTTAATTAATCATATCGTCTCTGAGAAGGAAGTACAATAAGAATTACCACTGCGTCCACTTTTCTTTACACTAGTATTTGAGACATTTTTAAAATGGACAAGAAATATAAGTGTGATAAGAGGAAATCCCTTACTAGCATCAGAGAAATAATTATGAAATAGAAATAACAATTACAACCTCTGTTCCGATGTCATATGGAATATGACATCGGACCAGTCATATGGAATATACTGAATAACGACTCGTGGACGAACAGGGCCATAAGGGGTAATCATCTTGATTGTAAAGGAAGTGGCATCCCGTGGATCTAGTCTCTTCTTCCTCTACTTTGAGGCAGATCCGCTAACTTTAATCTTTCCTATAAGGCCTTATCAGCCAACCCTTCTTAGTTTATGACCCTTAGGCTATTAGATTACTGGAGGGCCATGGGGTCTTTCCATTTCTGGCCTGACAACTATGCCACTCTATAAATCTTTACTATAATTCTATTCCATTCTACTATAATCTACTTTTTCCCTTTCAATATACCCTATTCCTCCTATGGCTTTTAATTTGGAAGAATAGTTCAAAAGCCATGAGGTTCCAGCCCTACCACTGAACTATTTCATCGTCAGGCTAGTCACCTGACATGGAGAACATAATTTTACTTTTAAGCTGATAGAAAAAAAGGTAATTGGAATTAATATATGGAAAACGACCCTGGAATGGAAAAGGTAAAACGAAAATGGAAACGACAAAATATAATACACGTAGAAAACTGAATGTAACAGGAATAGCATATAAAGAAATAGAATTAGACCAAATATTAAATGAAAGAAAATTTAAAATAGCAATAATCACTGAAACAAAAAAGAGATTGAAAGGAACCAAGAGAACCGAAAATTTTAATGTGATATACAGTGGAGTCGACAGACACCAAAGTGCATAAGCAGGAGTCATGATTTGGATTCATAACTTCCTTTCAAAATAGTTAAAACATTATAAATCATGGAATGAAAGAATGACAGAAGCTAGAATAAAAATAGATAGAGGTTATTTAACAATTATTGGTTTATATGCCCCAGAAGAAGGAAGAGAACAGGATAATATTGAATTTTATAATCAACTACAAAAGATATATAATAATATAAATAAAAATGATTATGTAATTTAGCAGGAGACTTAAGTGCAAGAATTGTAAACTCGAAAATTAATAATAATATAGAATATGTGGAGAACAACATATGGAGAATGCTAAATAATTGATAGACTTTGTTTTTATAATAACCTTAAAATAATGATTTTTTTCTATAAACATAAAGACATACAATGTATACTTGGGCAGCAAGAGGTTGGAAATCAATATTAGATTACTTCATATTAAATGAAAAGACATCAGAATTTTCACTAGATGTTAGAGTTCACAGAGGATATGAAATAAGCAGTGACCACTTCCTTGTTAAAATAAATTTAGATTACCACCTAAATGGCTACAAGTAACAAGAACAGAAAGAAAATTTAAAGCATTTGTATATAAAACTAGACTATTAAATGACACAAATATACAATGGCTATATGAACAAAGAATTAACCAATATCTAAATAAAATAAAACAAAATGAAGAAATTGAAATCACTTAATATAAAAACAATACTAAATGCAGCAGCAAATGAAAGCTTAGGAAAGACCAAAAATTCAATAAAAAGTAAAAAGTGAAGATATGGTATGATGCAATCAAATAAATAATCAAAAAGAAAAAAGAAGCTTATCACAAATGGTTACGCAGTAAAAACTTAGAAGATGAAATAGAATATAAAAGAATAAGAGCCATAGCTAAAAGAGAAGTCAGAAAAAGACATAGATAATCATGGAACAAATTTGTTTCTAATTCAGAAGATGATTTATATAAAATAAGACCCAATGTATATAAGATTTTGAAACACTTAAATGCAAATACTAAAAAAACATAAAATTAAACGCCAATTTGAAATTAGAAGAATTTCTAAATTTCTACACAGAATTGTGGACAGATAAATATTTTAAAAAAGACAACTAGCAAACATTTAATGAAAATGAAAAGGAAATAACTAAGAAGAATTAGAAATCAGCCTGAAAGAAACAAGAAACCGAAATTCACCTAGAGATGATAAGCTAGGTTCAGAACTATATAAATACGCAGGAACAAGATTCAAAGAAAGACTTTTATTATTTTTAAATAAAATTTATTCAACTGGTATTCCTCCAATAGAATGTAAAAAAGCAATTGTGATTCCTATGTTTAAAAAAGGTAAAAGAGATGACTCTGAAAACTATAGAAGTATCAGTATACTAAATTCCTGGTATAAAATATATAGCAGAATTTTAAGTAGCAAACTAATAAAATATTCTGAAAACTTTATTTTAGAAGTACAAAATGGATTTAGAAAGGGACGATCATGTATATAGACCTGGCCTTTTGCCTAAAATTAATAATAGAGAAAAGAAGAAAATGCAATTTAGAAACGCATATTTCATTTATTGACTTTGAAAAAGCATTTGCCAAAGTTAAAAGAAGCATTTTATTTAACATGTTAAAAGAAAGACAAATACCGCGCGGTTAGCCTAGTGGCTTTGCGCTTCGCAACCGTATGACTGGGGAAGGAGTGTCCCAAGTTCGATTCCCGTTGTAGACGTGAGGAATTTGAGGATCTTCCTCAGTCATAGCCAAGTTAGCCGGTCTTGGGCGCGGTCAGTAGGGTTTTTTCCGCCAGTTTATCTGGCGTTTTTCATCCCATACACCTCTGCAGAACATACACCTCTACAGTCAAAAATATATCCCCCCCAGCGGCAGACCAGGCGACGGGTCGGTTGGGAGTAGTACTAACAAGTAGTCGCATCTAAGTAACACGCGGACCCTGCATATGAAGCGGGAATAACGCGAAGAAGAAGAAAAGAAAGACAAATACCAAATAATATCCTAAAAGCTATCATAAGTATATATTCGAAAATAATCAAATACAAATAAGATTAAATCATGAGCTATCATATACGAGAGAGAGAGAGAGGGAGATAAACCAAGGGGGTCTGATAGGGATGTCTCAGCAACTCTTTTTAATATCTACTTAAATGAAATAATAATTAAATGGAATAAAAATTTCCATCAAGGTATTAAACTTTCTCCTACTGTGAACTTAAACACTTTCCTCTTTGCTGACGACCAAATAATAATTACAAATTTTGAAGATAACTTACAGAAAGCTATTTTAGATCTAAATGAGGTTGCCAAAGATTATGGTATGATAATATCAACAGAAAAATCAAAAACTATGGCCTTTAAAGGACAAGATCCAGCAAGAATTAAGATAGTAATAGATAACAAGATCTTAGAACAGGTGAATTCATTTAACTACCTAGGATGTATGATCACATATGAAAATGAAAAAGATATAAACGTAAAAATTGCAAAATATTTAAAAATAACAGGAGTAATTAACTCTATATTTAAACCAAACCTGGTTCAAAAACAAACCAGGCTAAAAGTATACAATACATTAGCCTTACCGGTCTTAATGTATGGAAGCGAAATCTGGACAATAAAACAAAACGACAAACAAAGATTAACAATAGCAGAAATGAAGTTTATGAGAAAAACTTCAAAGTATACCCTATTTGATCACAAAAGAAACGAAGAAATTATGAAAGAATTAAAACAAGAAATAGTAATATAAAAAATTAAAAATTATAAACATAAATGGATGGAACACGTTCAAAGAATGAAAACAAAAAGATTACCAAAAGAAGCCTTAATGTACAAGCCATTAGGGTAAAGAAAACCAGGACGTGCTCTTAAACGATTCAACGATGACTTGTAAGGCCGGAACACGCCACGCCAGGCCTAAATCCTTGATATCCATGATGATGATAATGATGAACAATTACAACAAGAAGTATGTTAAAGTCTTCTAATTTTCCACCACCCAGGGAAGCGGCTTCAATCAGCCAGTGGTTACGGTACCAATCTGTAACAAACATCGTTAGCATTATTAAGAGAACCCTTTTCTCTACTGGACTGAGCAAATATATATTACAATCAGTAATATGATTGTAATATATACATTTGTTGAAATCTGAATATTTAATTATTAAATTAAGATTGAACTCATACTCCAAAGCAACGATCATAATGTGCGTTGCTCATCAGAGAAACTACTTTGCAAGGTACTAATATTGACAACCAACCTTCGACAAATATACCTGAAGATATTCGATAAAGACGACCTTTAATCCTGCCAGGCTTTGAAACAATAATTATTATTTGACGCATTATCGAAAATACGCTGCTATCCATTAAGACAAGATCAATCTTTGACAGCAAACCATAGAAATCCCTATAAAATGGGGGGGGGGGGAAATACTAAGACAGAAAACACAACACTCCTGTTCCTAGGAGAAATAGGAAACTAGGAATTCTAGGCGAAGTACGATTCTCGAGATAATGATGTAGTTCATCGGTACGAAATGAGGATAGTATTATCCTTTAGTAGTACCGTCAAAGTGCATTATAAATTGTAGCTGGAATTGTAGCCAGAACGGAAGTGGTAAATAATTTTAGGCTGCGAGGCTACCTCGAAATCGAAAATCCCAAGGTTTCTGAACATATTAAATAAACTGAATAGATCAATGAATTTATCTATCGAAGATCACAAAAACCAAACAGTAATGAAACATCTACTGTATTTTGAGCAATAAATGGTTTATTTATCTGAGTGTGGTCAATCCCTTGACTAGCAGTACATACAAGGAATAGCCAACTGTAACTGAATACTGTTTAGATGAAACAGTGAAAATATTCATTGAAATCTGAATTGGTATAGACAAGGATATTATTATGGTATTAAATTAACACTCTATTAGACTTATTTATAAGAAATAAGAAGTAACCATAAATATTTTATTGTTTTGCAAAATTATCTCGAATCATAATCATAATCATTATCTCGAATAACACAAAATAAAACAATTAAATGGAAAACAATAGCAAGGTCCCAATTATGTATTACGTTAGTGCAATCAGTAATAAACACAACAAAGCAGACTCAATAATACGTTTACTGGAAATATGACAGAACCAAGTACCAATCATTTGTCCTTGCATTTCATATAGATCAGCTACCAAATTACAGGACAATGTCGAGTAATGTAGGTGCGAGATGTAATTTGGCCATTCAAGAACTCCTAAATACTCAAGAGGAAGATGAAAATCCACAGACAAGACAAGAACTCATCCGAACCATTGTGGATCTGTACAATAAGTGGAAGAATGAAATCGGTACAGATTTCGATAATGGTAAAGAGCAAAGTTTGATTTATATCCCGGCTCAGGTGTGCTTTTGGAAGAAAATTGATGACATGAAGCTGGTTGGAGAAGTTCTGCGGGCTTTGTACCGGTGCGATCGTTTAGAAGGGCTTGCAGGTGAGATACTGAAATACTGGAAGAACGATGCATCGTGGGGGTTATTGATGAATCACTTTCGCAACCCGAGATCACATTGGGAATCGCCTTTAACGTATTTCCATCGTGCCGCCAATGAAAATATGTTGGAATTCGAATTCGGTAGGCGGTTCATTAATGTTATTTGTTGTAACAAACAGAATTCGATCCCAATGAGAGGGTGCTGTGATGTTAGCTTGTTGCATGTAATGCTCACCCTTGGGTATCACTTAAATGAAACGAAGTTTACTCGCCCTGATTTCTACATCGACTTAAAGAATCACCTGAATAACAAACTGAATTTTTTCTTTGATCACGCAATTTGGTATGGTTTCGATGTCCAATCACCTAACATCGTCGATCATGATAAAATGGTTCTCAATAAAAGCGTTTCGAACATTCAATTACTTCTTAACGTCATACCGCAGATGGACCTAAAAATCGTATTATCAGCATTTCGTAGAATATTTTTGTGTCCCAATTTCACCGAATTCGAGAACATCGGTTATGTTGATATTCTTAATCTCTCGGAACCATGGATACCAATGATCAAAGAACGATGTTTGATTCCATCCAGACTCACTCATCTGTGCCGATGTGTCATTAGAAGTGTCTTGTGCGAAAACTGGCATCTTCCTGAAGGAATCTACAAACTTGGCCTTCCACCGATTATATGCAGATACCTTCATTTTCTAGAGGATTATAAAATGATAGAGTAATTTCAAAATCGTTGAATATTTTAAGCAATTCGTTGAACTGTTTTTTCAAAATTCATTATGTTTTCATAAATTGTAAAAAATGTCAATAACATGAGTATCGTAACACATTCCCACTGTGATTTGTTAATCAACAATATCCATTCTCATGCACACCCACATTACGTATTTTTCTGTAGAAAATGTTTCCTCTCTACGCCGACTTGTTGCATCTTCGTTGATCTGTTTGTATTTAACGGAGAAGTTTAGCCATCATCATTTCGTCAGTATTTGTTGATTTTGATTATTTTTTTATGTCTGACTTTAAATGCTCATGAAAATCACTTAACTGTAACTGCTTGAAGACCAATTATTCGAATTTCATTCGCGATCGAGAATGTGATACACTTAATTTGAGCTTCGAGAAGATACTAATGATATTCAATAAAATGCCGAGAAGACCTTTCATTTGTAATCAACTCAACGCAAGAAATTGAAGTAAGTGCTTGCACACTGCATTATATACCCAGAGATTGTAGCGTTGTAATTATATATGCCGAAATGTATACAGTATTTCATTCTTCCTTCTGTAATTGAATTATCCTTGTCCAAGTTTTCGTTCTTTAAAACCATGCATTCATGTTTTTATATGTACAGATGCTAGAAGTGCATAAATGATAACGAACCAACGCAGTTCAACCTAGTAATTTTTAATATTTTCCTTCAACCACGCAATTAAACTCCTACATCTAGAATGCCTCAAAATGGCCTAGGGAATTTTGAAATGGAAAAATTACTAGTAATTGCGAAGACTAAAGATATCAACCTTGTGCAATTGCCCAAAAACAAGAGACATTCGTTGGAATGTAGTTACGAAGTGTTGTATCCTTTCTCTTGAACCAGAATATAAATAAGACTATATGAAATAAAGATTCTTTTAAGAACCCTATAATAAATAACAAGGGAATCTTCCTATTGATATAGCAGTACTTCGTCCTCAGTGTTTTTCATAATTTACATCCAAACCAGGCTAAAGAAAGTGTTCGGAACTAGTTATTCCAAAATCCATTTCTCCTGATTTGGTAATTCTAACAATAATTGGTGACCATTATTTTAAATTAGGTTTTTATTCCATCTAAGTGCATATGTTTGTGTGAATGAAAACATTTTTCTTAGATATAAATATTCTTTGCGTCTTCACCCAAGGTATTTCTATGTAAAGACCAATTTTGAAAGTAATCTTTGTCTTCTTTCAGATAAAGCATTCCTTATCTGTAAGAATTCGAAGGTCACTGAATGTTCTCTAAATGGCATAAAATGTCCTTTATCATCGCGGTCACAAAAAAATTGCTTAGGGAAGACTGAATTCCGGATGAACATCTACGAACTGGTGCTTGTGTTGTTTAATCTGCTCGCCTGTTCTGCAGAATGACAAACACCGACTTTCCGAGAGGACAAATGCTGCCACCTATTTATGAGAATTGTTAAATTACCCTCAAAAAAGTCCTTCCCCTTAGGAATCCTCTATGATTAGATGGGATTCAACCTAATTCAAAAGAGCATCGAGACACGGACTGAATTGTTGAAATCCCAAAAGGAGGAATGCATATCTTAAATATTGATTATTTCAACAGAGTATTATTCAGGAAGGTTTCTAGGGAAAAATGCAAGAGGTGAATAAGGTGTACAAATAACTGGAGGAAAGATTTCTCAAAATGGCAGAAGGGCAAAATATACTTGGCAATGGAACTAATTCAAATCACCATATGAATAGGACTAGGAAAGTACTTTGGCGAGACAAAACGTCGATGAAAATAGATGAGTGCAGTAATTGAATGGCATCATGAAAGCATAACTCAGAAACAAAGTAAGGCATGATTCTATTTATTGTTATATATGGATGCAATGAATAATAATGATTGTGCGAAAGAATCATACAGTTACCACGAACAAAAAACAACAACAAAACGAGAATATTTAATTAAATTTGAGCCAAAGACAAATACACAGCAGAAAAACATACGCAAAATTAAATTTACTTGAAATATCATCGACCGTTTTGCCATGAAATTAGATACATAATTAGGGAAGTCTATCGATGCTTGTAGGACTCATCCATAATAGAATTACATAACGTGATGAATTATGGCGTTGCATTATTGCTCACTGTTGGATATCACTTCAATAAAAGGAAGTTCATTCATCTTTAGTTCTGTATAGACTTAGAGAATTATCAGCATCACGAACTCGTTCTTTATTTTAGGAAGTTTCAAATTCCTCATCCCCAGATTTTGAACAACAGATAAATAGTGCGCTTACAAAAATGACTTCCGGCATTTAATTGGTCCTTCGTGTCTGACCTCAGTTTGAAAATCAGAAACATAGGATATCAGCGTTACATGTATTACATATGCGTGTTTTCTTCTGATCTTCACAACCTTAGCGCTGCTAATATTGTTAACCTAGTTGAAAACGTTTTTACTAATGATCAAAGACCCCTAATTGAACTCATCCAAACTCATCCATTTGTACCGATGCATCATTTGAAGTGTCTTGTACGAAACCTGGCAGCTTTTATAACTAATTTACAAACTTCGATGAGCGATGAGCAACATTATAATTGTTGACTTTTTAAGTAACACACACGCACACACACGCACACGCACACACGCACACACACATACACACACATGGAAACGTAGTATTAGTGGAAATGTTTTTCTTCTTTTTTCTTTTAAGGAAAACATGAAGTCGTATTTGATAATTTTTTTTTAATTTAATGAAGGATAGACTCCGTCGACCAATGTTTAGTTTCTTCCTATTTGGGTATTTTAGTTCTCATTCGTAAGAAAGTAATGAATTAATCCCCGAAATTGTTTCTATAATAATTACATTAGCTTCAATTGCGATCGATCTAAAATACAATTTGGGTAGGGCAATACCGAATGTTATTAATAATTTCGAATAAGATACTCAAAAGAATCTCTGTTTCTGATTTATAGCTTGGAATTACTACGACAAGCGAAGATAAATGTATCGTTATGGTTTGCACACTTCGTCTCTCATCCTGCTTCGAACTATTGTCAGTTGTTTACTATTTGTTTCGCCTATAAAAGTACCAAGTAATATCTCGGTAAAATGAAAAGTGGAACTTTTTTTTAAGTTGCAAATACTAAATCTACAACCTTTATTTCATTACGTGCGGAATTTATGAAATTAAAATATCCAGCATTAATCTCTCTCTCTTTCTCTCTCTCTCTCTCTCTCTCTTATTTGCAGGCAATGCGACAGTTTCATCTTCGGTTCATCCTCGATTCTTTCACTTATCTCTCTTCGTCGTTCTCATTCAACTTTTTAGTTTATTTTAAAGTCTACGTTATCCCCGATATCGTTCATAATCTCGCTGTTTTCCCTTCACTATCCACAGATATAAAGGGTACATTTATTATAGAGTATGTATGATGATACCTTCCCCACTTCCTCATGGGAGATCACTTAGCTTGTGGTTATCACTTCTGGAAAATCTCAAAGAAAGGATTTGATATTGAGACTATTGCTCGCGCTATTTGCAAGACAGTTATTCGAATCCATCAAAGATATATTCGGAGTAAACGTCTGTTCTACCGATTTCTTTCAATACTTTGTAATTATTTAATCTCTTATTCTTCTAGTTTAATATCTGTTTAATATTCAAGTGCCTTAGGATGCTATTTTTGTCAAGAGTCTTTTTCCTTCTCTTCAGCAGTGATCTTTTCACCATCACCTACACCTGATTCATGCAGTGTACATGACACTACTTATATGAATTTTGGCTACCTGATACAGTTAAGATACTTTGGGATATGCAAATCATAACTCTGAATAATATGCATATAAAACTCAAATGTGGTTTCCTATATAAAATAGTAATATTGAACCAGGTAAAATAACTGATTGAACTCTAATTCGTACAACTGCAATACAATGCCATTTTACTTTATGCAAGTTTAACAACAAAGAACGTTAGTATAACTTTCTTTGTTGTTAACCGCTTGCCGAGGGAGTCCCCACTTCTAGTTTCCCGGGAGCGAAAATTAAAAAGATGACAAACGTAATTAAAAAAAAAAACGTAAAAGAAATGGTAGTGGTGGTAGGTACTAATAATTTGGTGACAAACATAGTATGAGAGAAGATATGAAAGGTCTGTTGGAAGAAGCGAGAAAGAAATGTGAGAGAGAAAAATTGTAGGATTACTACCTAGATATGATAGTACTGAATTAAGAAGGAAGGCGATGATAGCAAATGATTTCACCGCAGGCTATGTAGAAGATACTCATGAGTTTTTAGACGTGTGGGGTTGCGTTTGATGGCAGAAAAGCTTTGTGTAAGGATGATGGCCTGCACTTGAATTCATTTGGCATCAGAAGCTTGGAAAAATTACTTCTTGGTATGAGACTTATTGCAGAGAGTCAGTGAAAGTAGATCATCAGGGGAGGAATTGGAAAAATGTGTGTGAAAGTTCAGCTATGGTATACAAACATGATAAAGATATAAATGTCTTTGAACATGGTTATGTATGTGGCGCAGGAGTGGTAAAATATGCTTTGGGTTCGGACCTATTAATATATATAGTATGTCTGGAGAGGGAAAAGAGAAAATTCTAGAACAAGACCAAATAGATTGCATATCTAATTATAAGAATAGGCTAGGTCGTAATTTATTATGTCTATACACATTTGCCAAAAGCATTAGAAACAAAGTGGTTGAGTTTGTTGCTTTATTGAATACGATGTGGCCTAAGATTGTTGGCGTTAGTGAAACCTGGCTATCAGAATCAGATATGATAAGTGGGATCGAGTGTAATGGATATACTATATTTAGGAATGACACAAAAGATAGGAGAGGAGAAGGAGTGCTACTAATGATATCAGATGACTTAAGTCCAGTTAGGGTAGAAATAAGAAAACAATGATGGTAACAATGTCCCATGTAGCGATGAATTAGAGTCTATTTGGTGTGAAGTGGAGGTTAACAGAATGAAATATATGGTGGGGGTGTTGCTACAGACTTGGCGGCTCAGTTGCAGGGGACGAAGAAATGGATCTCCAATTTAGCCTTATGGGTACCAAACGAATGCTCATTATGGGTGACTTTAATTTTCCAAACATTGATCCGGTAGAAGAAAAATCTCATGATCAGAAAGAACAGGAATTTATTGAATTGTTGCGGGATAACTTTCTCAAGCAGCAAGTGAAAGAAGGAACTCGAGGTCAAAGAGTGTTGGATTTGCTCATAGTGTCAGAAGTGAACTCTGTAAAGAATGTAGCTATTTTACCACCAATTATTGACAGTGATCATGCTGTTCTTTCTTGGGAAGTATCTGCTTGTATTGAAACTCCGATTAAATCAGTCTACGTGCGGAATTACAAAGCTGGAAATTATGATCAACTTAGAAGAATATTATCTTTGGTCTCATGGTATCAGTTATAGAATGGAAAAAATGTCAGAAATGCATGGGAATCTTTGAAAACATGCTTGAATAAGGCGGTATCTGAATGTATCCCTAGTGCTTGAAGAGTAAATAGGTTGGGTGTGAAATGGATGTGCAGCCTTATTAAGCTAGAAATCCACAAGAAGAAGTTGATGTGGAAAGAGTATCGTGAGAATAAGAGTGAAAGAAGTTATGAAATATATAAAATTCAGGCCAGAAATGTAACGAGTATTGTAAGAAAAGCTAAAACGGAGTATGAAAAGAAATTGACCATGCAAGCTAAAGGCTATCCAAAAGAATTTTATCGTTAGTCTCAAGCAAAAGAAAGAATAAATGTGGAAGAATAACTTTATTGAATGAAGATGGTACACAATGTCGGAAGTTAAAGAGATTGTTCAGATAATGAATGCTCACTTTGCTAAGATATATCAACCAGGTGTATCTAGTATGGTGCACAGTGCTACTGCTACGTTGAATGAAGAGTTAGAGGTTCATGAAAATGAGGTAGAAGAGATTTTGCATAACCTTTATAAGAATTTGTAAATAGGAACAGATGGAATATCTGTCAGTTTGTTAAAGGAATGTTCAGCTGAATTGGATAGACCTTTCACACATTTGTATAACTTGAGTCTCGGCTCAGGAATGATACCACAGGAATGGAAGGAATGTAATACAGTTCCATTGCATAGGGGTGGTGCAAAAACTGATGTGTCTAACTACCGACCTATTAGTATTTTTGGTGTGGTAGTGAAGATTTTAGAGAAGTTAGTAAGACCTCGCATACAGAAATGCGTAGACAGTCATTCTATACTCTGCAGGGAACAGCATGGGTTTACTAAAGGAAGATTGTGTTTTAGCAATTTGCTCATATTTTATAACAATGTTACGGCCGAGTTGTATAAAGGGAATGGATACACCATGATAATGTTGGATTTTTCTAAGGCATTTGATGGGATACCACACGATAAGCTGTTGCGTAAACTGGAGAATATGGGATTGGAACGCAATCTATTGACTTGGATCAGGGGGATGGTTAACAGACTAATATCAAAAAGTGGTATACAGTGGGTGTGAATCCACCAGATTTAAGGTAACAAGTTGTGTGCCTCAGGGTTCAGTCCTTGGGCCATTATTGTTCAATGTATACATTAATGACTTCAAGCATGGTCTATCATCAGATTTGCAATTGTTTGCTGATGATGCTAAGATAGGCAGGGCAATCAGGGATGCTACTGATATTCAGTAATTACAAAATGATTTGAATAGACTGGAAATCTATGCAAACGAAAATGGCTCTCAGTTTAATGATGGTAAGTGTAAAGTTATGCACTTTGGCGTTATTAGAGATCCAGCGGCATATTATATTAGCGGCGTTATGCTACAAAAAACTGAAGAGGCAAGGGATCTTGGTGTATTGGTGGATAAGAATTTAAAGTTCAAAGGTCACATAGCAAAAGTTGCAAATACAACTCAGAGGATAATTGCTATGTTGAAGCGAACCTTGACATGTAAGGATAAGGAAGTGATTTTGCCTCTTTATAAGGCTTTCATAAGCCTACATTTGATTTACTGTGCACAGATTTGGTCTCCGGGTTTCAAGAGGATAAAGAAGCTGTGGAAAGGGTGCAAAGAAGAGCTACACAGATTATATTCTGATTATGGGATTTAGATCATGAGGAAAGATTGCGAGTATGTGGATTACAACTCTGGTTAACAGGAGTAAGAGGGTGTGATATGATAGAAGTCTATAAACTTTTTAATGGATGTTATAGAATTTCAAATGATGAAACTTTTCGTTATATGGAAGGCGGGGAGAGAACACGGGGACATCCATGGAAGTTAAATTTATTCACAGTCAAGAAAGGAGTAAGAGCTAGGTTTTCCTTTCAGAGAGCAGTGAGTGAGTGGAATAATTTGCCCTCAGGGGTAGTGAGTGCATCTGGTGTAAATGCATTTAAGGGAACGTATGATAGCCGGGTTGGGTAATTTACAGCCTCCCTCGATGAGTCCTTGACTCCCTGGAGATCTCAAATAATAATAATAATAATAATAATAATAATAATAATAATAATAATAAGCTTGATTCCATCAAATTCGGTAAAGAGGATGCATCTCTGCTGTTTTTTTCTTTTTTTTTTTTGCTGATTTCATATATTCCATCTATGACTATCTTAGAATCAGAAAAGATTTTCTCATTCGTTCATCGTATTGTTCTTTGAGCATGTTTTGCTGGAACAAAAACAGTAATAGAACGCTAAACAAATATTAGAAACAACATACTATGGACCATCCATCGATATCTGAATGATTGAAAGATGAAATAAATTTGAAAAATAGTTAACACAGTTAATACGTTTTTGATATATTGATTAGTTCTGTTGCATGAAAACAAGCAATGAATGATAATTACACATTTGCTGATTGGAAGCAATTAGAAGAATATGGAAAGTCAGTAAAATGGAAACCCAACACTAATATATATTAAATTAAGACGTAAGTAAATTGGCAGTAATAGTAGTTTATTTATTTTATTAATTTGTGTGAGTCTTCTCTTTTGATTAATTTATCTTGAAAGACTTCTATTCGAGAAAATTTATTTCTATTAACAAAACACCAATTTAAATTACTCTTATACGATCAACTTAACATTATGTAGTTGATACGGTTCAGCTCTTTCTAAAATGCTAAGTTTCTAAGATGTATTCATGTATGTATGTTTATATATATACTAAGGGTATATATATAAACATACATATATAAATATAAACAAAGGCTACTCACCCCCCCCGGCTCTCCCAACTCCCCGATTTCCGGGCTGGTAGGTCATGACTGATTATATGCGGTTGCCCTTGTGTGTTGCACTACCTTTAGAAGAGAACTACTTACCCAATGGTAGTGCAACACAAGGGCGACTCACAGCAAAGGTGGTGGAAGCATCACGCATTTCGTCGCCTTCCAAAAGTCATGACCTACCAAGCTGACGTCAAATCCGTTTCGAATTTTATAACATCCGTCACATAAAAACGTTTCAAATTTCGGCTTACCTTAAATTCCTGTAAACCTTTAATTAAAGAAACTTTAATGGAAGAAAGATAAATAAAGTAAGCGAAAATAAAGAAAGAAAGAATAATTTCTTGAATATGTAGAGTAAATATTTATAATCCTGCATAATCATAAATAAACTATTTAAATCTTATAGCATCTTTTTATTTTACATAGAGTAGATAACAAAAAACGTGACATAAAAACATCTGAAATTTCGTGATATAATGAAAAGGATTCCCCTTGGACGGTAATGGATGGCAATGCTGTAGCCAATGAAGTTCGAACTGAGGCTCGGTTATTGCTGTTACCCTCCTGCCATGATCAGAGCTTTAATAGCTCAATAACACCTTATCCCTACACTGTCCTCTACAGATAACGGGGAAGATGAAAAGAATTCTTGTTTCGCCCCTTTAAGCCAGTCCTTACAAGGACTATAAGGATCTGAAATTTCGTCCTATCTTTTTATTTTCTGCATGAGTACTGTAAATAGATAAGAAGTTAATTTAATGCAGCAGATAACACGTTTCGTCAATAATGACTTAGAACGTTTTAGACTTAGAATGAACTTTTTAGAAATTTAATAGAAATTTAACATTTTAGAAATAAATGAAACGTATGAACTATATAATGTTATGTTGATCGCACACACGAGAAATTATTTAAATTTTAGAAATAAATGAAACGTATGAACTATATAATTTTATCTTAATCGTACACACGAGAAATTGTTTAAAAAACTGTATGTCGTTCATATAAATTGATATAATAAATATTCATTAGAAATTAGCCAAAAGGAAAGTTTTTTTTAATGAAACATGTAATCCCAAACCAATTTAAATCTCACATAGCTGTTCAATAAATTATTTAACACTCACGATGTAACAGAAGGGATTGGACCTGCAATGTTGTAGCCACTGAAATTTAACTGAGGCTAGGCTGTTGCTGTCACCCCATGAGACGTAGAGATTCGAGAGTATGAGTTCGCTCTCTTAAGGTTTTTGCCTTAAGGGAGTAATTTGAGTCTCCGGGAAAAGTATTCTCCTGCACGGCCTGCTGAGGAGCTTTGTCGGTGAATGGTTTTCTTCGGAATATGAGCGGTTCTGCTCGGTGTGGGTGGAAGGCCATCACTGAGTGGAGCCAACGCTGAGATGGACAGTCCTTCGGCCACCGTTGAGTGGTCTAGGATCGTCTTAATTTTTAGAGATTGGCTTTACTTACGCATCACCAATGGAGTTCTAACTGAGGCTCGGCTATTGCTGTTACCCTCCTGCATTATCAGAGTTTAATAGCACAATAACACCTTACACTGTCCTCTACAGATAACGGGAAATATGAAAAGCATTCTTGCTGCGCCCCTTTAAGCCAGTCCTTAAAAGGACGTAACAGAAGACATTAATATAATTGTTATCTATTATGAAAATGAATACGGCTGCAGCCAATGAAGTTCTAACAGAGGCTCGACTATTGCGGTACCCTCCAGCCATGATCAGAGCTTTAATAGCGCAATAACACCTTACACTGTCCTCTACAGATAACGGGAAATATGAAAAGCATTCTTGCTTCCCCCTTTAAGCCAGTCCTCATAAGGACGTAACAGAAGGTGGTTTCAGGGGAGGGTAATGGATGGCAATGCTGTTGCCAATGAAGTCACAACTGAGGCTCGGCTATTGCTGTTACCCTCTTGCCATGATCAGAGTTTTAATAGCTCAATAACACCTTATCCCTACACTACCCTCTACAGATAACGGGGAAGATGAAAAGCATTCTGCTTCGCCCCTTTAAGCCAGTCCTTATAAGGATAGGACGTAACAGAAGGCGATGCTATACCCAGTGGATGCTTAACTGAGACTCCACTATATTGCCGTTATCCTGCCATGACCAGAGTTCATAGCTCAATAACACCATAACCATGCACTTTGTTCCACAGATAACGGGGAATATGAAAAGCATTCTTGCTTCACCCCCCCCAAAAAGCACGAGTTCGATAACGGTTCAGATAGATATGGCATCAAGTGTCGGAGTTTTGATTACTGGATGAATTGTGACTAGTACGTTATCAATTATAGTGATAGTTTTTGCAGGATTAAATTGTAAATTGCTTTACAAGAGCAGCTACGATGAACGCAGGTCAGGAAAGCTTTTTAATCTTAACAAATAACCATACTGATAGACATATAGACATGGAAAAACTAATAGATGAAAGTAAATCGAGGATATATCGGTAATTTATCATATTAGGGGAAGAACTTAATAATTACTGACCAGAAAAATAAACCTCTATGAGACATTCCCACCCCCACGCATATACACAATCCTGACAGAAGTTAGTCTGAAAGACCGAAAGCACGAGAACATCTCAGCATTTGTTGACATCAGACTAGTCATCAAATCCTGAGGAATGCGGAAAATTTTCAAACCAATTCCTATCTTATATCGGATACAACTAACATAGAGGAGAATTTCCAAATAGTTAAAAAGAAAAAAAAGAAAAATCTCAGTTCTAGAAAACACACCCAAACCAGTGAAAATAGAGACTGATAATAATACAGATTCAAAGGAAATAATACCCCAAGTCATCCTAAGAGATAAAATCACTGGACATCTGTTGTCACTTCACAGCGTAATTAGGAATATCATTTCAGAAAGCCAAAAATATGGAAGAAGGAATTCGCATCCAAATGAAAACTTCCACCGATTACAGAAACTTAACCAAATTACTGGATAACAGCAACCTGGCTAATCCACACATTTGCACTCAATAGTGAGAACCTTAAAAAAAGGTAAGAGAATCACTTACAGCAGATGAAATTACATAAGACATTCAAAACAAAGGCTTCGGACCTGTTAAAGTCAGCCATATGCGCAGGACAGAAAAAACACCATATGCCCTAGTACGGGTCGAAGTCAGCAAAGACTAGTAACAAATCTACTATTTCCAGACTATCTCTGACTTAGTCATAAAGACTGAATCATTAAAACACAAATCAATAATGACGCAATGTCATCGCTGCCAAAAGTTTGGCCATGTACAACGCTGTTGCAAAGCAGATTACCGATGCGTTGAATGTGGTGGATAACATGCAAGGAGCGAATTCCAAAAACCTCTCATGCAACCTGCAAAGTTTGCGAACTGTGGAGGCCCACATCCCGCAAACTATAAGGACTGTACAGCATTTCCACAAAACAAAAACGGAGAATCACCAAACAGCCACGACCTCCGCAGCAAGAAAAAATGTTACGGAGAGGCAGCTACACCAAGACCAACTTGATCCCTAGACCTTATTCCACGTTCTAAATACTACCCCCCCCACAAAAAAAAAATTCAAGTAAATCTGACTCTTTCAAACTTAACAAGCTGCAATGCTATAAGAACTTCCACAAAACAATCTCACACAAGAAGCCAAGGATTTCATCCTTAGGCATACTCAGTTATTATTCTCAGCAATCTTTAACGGATAAACACAATAAGGAACCCACCTCACGACAGATTTTCAGCTGGAACACGAATGGACTGAGAAACAAGATTCTAGAACTACAAGAATTCGCAGCAGGGACCCAAGCTGATATTACAAATAAGCGAAGCAAGGAACCGATGACACACGCTTAATTTCTTTTGTTGTAATTCAAACAATCCTGTGTTTCACAGATTCACTTTACTTATACGAATCCTCTGTCGTCTATCAACAAGAGACGGTTATATTCTAATTACATAACAAGATTCTGTAAGCTTTTCAAGTATTTATAGTTGCTCAGTCAGACCTGATAAATAATTATAGGTTTACGGTCTGAGTGAATAATTTTTCATTCCTCTTTTCTCACGAATTTCATTATCGCAAGATCGCTTTGTCTCATAAATAATATCAGAGAATCATAAGCTTAAAACAGCTGTCTGAAATATAAAAAATATATTTCAAACAAACAAATAGAAATAGTCTTTTTCTCCATCAACGTTTAGGCTTTATGATTTCTCTTTTATAATTATTTCTCTGATGTAGGCTGTACAGGGATTACCCGGTATCACACTTAGATGGCTGTGAGCCATTTTAAGAATGGCTCGAAATAGTTGTGAAAAGAAGTTGACTGAATGGAAATCCTCGTTGGAACTTCGTTCTCTAAGAAGATTAAATTCAGGAAATTGAACAACGGACATGTTCTGGCTGCTTCATAAAAGTTTTAATATTTTGTCTTTCTATTTTTGTCTCCACAGATTTCGTTTTGAGTATTTATGGGGTATGCTATAAAACGCCGTTTTTTTTAAAGTGAGGATTGTTGGAGATAAACTTTGATTCTGAAACATTGTATGACATTTGAATTACGAGTAGTTTGCAGATTATTTCACTGGTGGAAATTGGTATAAATTACAAGTATAAGGCTAGAATTTTATGTCTGTAAACAGTGTACATTTTGACCGGATAATAAATCAACGTTAGATCCTACCACATGAAAGAGCTAACTTACTTCCGAAATTGACTTCCTCGTTTCTATGCATCTTTGGAATATTAAGAATTCTATCAAAGATCCATTTGAATATGTGATAGAATTCACCTCTCATAAGGGACTGAGAGAATTTTAACTTTAAAATTATTCGTGATTTTTTTTTTATTCTCCCATACATATAAACTATTGAGACCACACACATTGATCCTTGAGGAGCAACTTCTACATTTCATAATAAGTGCGCCATGAGATCAATAATCAAATTTACATTACATTACTTATTATTTACTCCTCAAGGATCAATGTGTGTGGTCTCAATAGTTTATATGTATGGGAGAATAAAAAAAAATCACGAATAATTTTAAAGTTAAAACTCTCTCAGTCCCTTATGAGAGGTGAATTCTATCACAGATTCAAAAGATGGACGGCGAATTCTAATATAACTAAGCATCTTTGGAAAATTATAATATTATAAAGATGCTTAGAAAGAAGGAGGTCAATTGCCGAACTAAGTAAGCTCTTTCATATGGTAGGATTTAACGTTGAAAAATACTGAGTTTTTTTTTCTAAATCAGGCAATGCCTTCGAAAATACATACAGTTTACAGACATAAATTTGTAGCCTTATTCTTGTAATTTATAATAATTTCGCCTAGAGAAATAATCTCCCAACCACTCCTAATTCAACATGGAATATAGAGTTTCAGAATAAACGTAACGTTCATCTCCAACAATCCTCACAAGACACTTAAAAAAACAGGCGTTTTAATAGCATACCACATAAGTACTCGCATTGTAATCTGTGTAGGAAAAAATAGTAAGCCACAATTTTAAAACATTCATTAAACTGCCGAAACATGTCCGTTGTTCAATTTCTGGCATTTAATTAATCAAATCTTCTTAGAAAACGAAGTCCAACAAGTTTTTCCATTGAGTCCACTTCTCTTCGCACTATGATTTGGACCATTCGTAAAATGGACAAGTAATATAAGTGTGATACCAGGAAATCCCTTTCCAGCTACATCAGAGAAATAAATATAAAAGTAGAATAATAATTACAACAAGAAGAATGTATACAATTCTTCTATTTTCTAATTACCGATGGATGTGGCTTCAATCTACTTGTGCTAGTACCAATCTCTAACAAACATCATTAGAATTATTGAGAGACGCCTTTCTCAAGTTGTCTGAGCAAATATATATTACTATCACTAATATGATATTTCTTGTTGACATTTGGAATATTTAATTATAACTGAAACAAGGAACACACACTCCAAATCTACCATCATTGTTTGTATGCGTTCATCAGACAAACTACGTTGAAAAGTACTAATACTGACAACCAGCTGCAAAAAATATACTGGGATAAATTCGATTAAGACAACCATTAATTCCCCCATGCCTTGAAACAATAATGTGTTCTTTACCACATTATCTAAAATACGTTGTTTTCCATTAAAACAGGATCAGTCTTTGAGCAGAGCATGTCAAGGAAATCCCTACGAAATCCCTATAGAAACACAACTGTTCCACTTTTGGGATATATAAGAAACTATAAATTCCACCAGAAGAAGGATTCTCGAAATACTTGTGTAGTCCGCCAGTACTAGAAAGACGTAAGGTTAATATTATTGTGAATTAGCACCATCAATGAGCATTCTAAATTGTAAAAGGGAAGTGGTAAGCAATTTTAAGCAGCGAGGGCTAACTCGAGATCGGAAATCTCATGGTTTCTGAATAGATAAAATAAACTGAATAGATGCATGGCTTTGTCTTCGGAAGATCGGAAACATCACAAAGTAATGAAACCTAGACTGCATTTTTCATCATTAGACGTTTATTTCTCTGAGTGTGGTCAGTCCCTTCATCAGCAGTACACAATTAGAATAGCGACCAGTAACTGAATACTATTTAGACGTACTGATGAATATATATTTATTCACAGCTGAATTATATCAAATCAGAAATTAAGGCATAAAATTAATACAAAATAAAACAATTAAATGAAGAACAATAGCTAGATCACAATTAATAATTACGTTCCAGCCAACAATAATAAACAGCAACAAAGCAGACGGTACATTTACTGGAGATATGAAAGCGATAAGTACCAGTCATTTGTCCTTAGATTAATAATAGATCAACTACGAAATTAAGGGACTATGTCGATTAATGTAGGCAACAGACTTTATTTGGCGGTCGAAGAACTTCATGTACAGGAATGATTTGAATAGGCTGGAATTGTGGGCATGATATCGAAATGAGTGTCAGTTCGATATCAGTAAATGTAAAGTCATTCACTTCGTCATGATTAAAACTGATGAGGCAAGGGATCTTGGAGTGTTAATAGATAGGAATTCGAAGTTCAGGGGTCATGCGGGAGGGATTGCAAATACAACTCAAGAGATAATTGCAATGCTCAAACGAACGTTCACATGTAAAGATAAGGATGTTGTTTTGCCTCTTTACAAGGCCTTGATGAGACTTCACTTGGACTATTGTGCGCAGGTCTGGTCTCCTGGTTTCCGTTGTGATTCTGATACAGTGGAGAGAGTACAAAGGAGAGTGTCAAAAATGATATCAGGATTGTGGAATACTGATTATGAAGACATATTGAGAATTTGTTGACTGCAGGGACTAGTAAACAGGAGAAAGAGGGGTGATATGATTGAGACTTACAAACTTCAAAAAGGGTCATACAGGATCTCAATTGATGGAATTTTTGAATCTATGCAGGGTCGGGAAAAGGACGAGAATGCATCCATGGAAGCTGAGAATGCAGGCCGCCAAGAAGGGTGTGAGGTCTGGATGAGTGGAATGGATCAACTTTGGATGTTGTGAGTGCAAGAAGTGTGAATGAATTCAAGAATAAGTATGATTGCTAGTGTGTGTATATGGGGGGGGTGAGTGTGGGTGTGGTATAGGCCTCCCTTGATGAGTCCCTGACTCCTTGGAGGTCTCTCTTGGTAATTTTAGATGGTAATTTATAGTTGCAGTTGAATAAGATTACATTTTTTCACAGTAATTATAGTATAACAATAAGTTATATATATTTTATAATTTTTGCTTTTAACGTATTTTAGTGCTTGATCTAGGTTGAGATGTAATGGCTCAGCTTGGATCCTCGAAGCTCTTTAATATGCTTATTTGACACCGTCAGATATTTTTATTGATTTGATTGCTGTGTTAGAAGTAGGCTAATGTTTAAGAGGACAAAGGAATGATCTGAAAGGTCTGATCAAATTGAAATTGTCAATATATTATGAAATTATTACATCTGTCTTGATGGTTCACATTCATTTTTGATTTGATCTTCTTTTTGAACTAATTAAGAGACCGTTTTGTACTGTGGGAGTCTTTCTATGTCTTCTGAGCTTTTGATTTGTATCGGCTTTGAAGTTTGTGACTTCCTCAAGAATATCTTGGCATCTCTGATCCACAGAAATTGGTAATTTTTTTCTGTTTTTGCTTTTCTTGCTTGGTACAATAGATTCTGGTTGAATGGTGTTAAATATTTGGATAGGAAGATTGGTGTATTGTCTTTCAATGGCTTCAACTCCTTGGCAACTGGTTTTTTCTCTCTGCTGGCTTTTATCAGATTTTCTCTTGTGGACTTGCTTGTAAGACGAACTATGATCGGTTCTGTTCGTGACAAGCTTTTATTTCAAAACTATGTCTATGAGGTTTTCTGTAGGTGCAGTTTCTGGAAGATCGTTTATAGTAAGATTTTCTTCACATTGTTGCTGATTTTAAACGTTTGTGTTGTACCTTTAGGGAATAATGTTCTTGACGAGTTCAGATGTCTCTATAATCAAACTGTGTTGTTGCCTGTCAGTTAGTGCGTTAATGCTGATTTTAGTCTTTTACCGTTTACAAGACTTCTTCCACTGCTAAATTATTATTTTTCACCAAATCCTCATATTTGCTAGATTTTTTTTTGTAATTTGTTTTCTGTTAATTAGAGAGTTCTTGCACAGGATCTACTAAGGTGGCTTTTTAGTCTCTAGACAGTTTTCTATTAGTATATTTAAGGAGTTCAACTTATAGGACTACCACTATTTTTATTGTCTGTTCAGTTCGTCTTGTAATTATGCCTCTGCTACAATTGACTGGGCTGCGGATAGCTGCCTTAGGTGCGTTTCTTTGTTCTCCTTGCAGAATAGGCACTTCCATTCCATTCCAATTGCACTGAATTTACGTTGCCAGGTTGTTTCGGAAAGGTCAGCACATGTAAAGTGTAGATTCCTACTGCATTTCTTACAGGTTATATGATTTCCGTCGGATGATAAATTCCTTTAGGCATTTCATGCACTTTGTGACTTGCCTCTTCCCTTGAGCAACTGTAGTGTGATTGTAAATATTGCGACGTCCTTTGTTCTTTGCTCACTGTTGACCACGTCCAAATCTGATCCCTTTTCAGCACTTCAAAATTTGGTTTCTTCTTAGCCGTTTTCGATGATTGTTTTATCACTGTCTTCGGCGTGATAAGTAGAGTTACATGGGAACACTTTAAAAATAAAACTATAAAAAAAGGAAACAGCGATATGATGATGCACCCATTTTTATATCGATATAACGTCCCCTCATAATAATAATAAGAATAATAATAACAATACTACTAATAATAATAATCTCCTCAAAGGAACACGGCCTTCTCGTGGCAGTGGGGCTTGTGTGCTTCAGTGATGTTGAGAGCCATTCTGACAGTTGCATAGCTGAAAACAGGGCCACACTTGTCAGACAGGTCTCAACTCAGGAGCCAGACTAACAGTGTTCCATCCCCCATCTTAATGGAGAAAAGGAAGAAGAGATCCATACCGGATCAGTGGACGCCCGGGTCATCAAGGACTGCATCAGATGTTGGGGATCCTGGGGATCAGGCGACAAGTGGGCTACAGGACCCAGTTTTCCTTGCAGGGCAATCAGGGCAGCAAGCTGAAAAGCGACTGGGAGAAACAAAACGGGAAAAATGGACTGTGGAAAAAAACAGAGAAATTATGAAATGTTTTTACAAATCAACACAGGAAAAAGAGGTTTCAGAAAGCGTATGCATTTAATTTGGAAACAAAAATTCTCAGAATCTGTAATAACAGAACAAAGACTTATGGACCAAAAGAATTTCATTTTCCGTATCAAATATTTGCTAAACTTGAGCTGCAAGAGTTACGTAATAAACCAGCAAATCATCAGAAGGTAGCTATATCAAACTTTGGAATTCATCTCAGTAAAAACCAAGCTGACGACATACCTCAGAATGTTTTGACAGAAGGGCAGTGTAAAATGAAGTCAGAGATATCAGAACATATGAACTACATAAATCACCGTATAAGATTACCACCATTAAAAGCTTTACAATCTAAGCTAAAACAGCTCCTCTAAGATGCAAATGCTGTAATTGAAACCATCACGACCATCAGTATAAAGGAAACAAATCAGCTCCAATACAGCACAGCCTACATCATTTCAGTGAAGCTTGGTTGCAAACCGAAAGACCAAAAGCCGTGGATGAAACAATGTGCACCATGGAAAATCCGGTTAGAACGAAAGGGCAACAGGCTTCGGGCTGATCTAAGTAACTTAAACAGTTTTAAAGAAGAACAGTTGAAAAATAATAAAATCAAAAACAAACTGATTAACACATATAATTTGGCCAACAAAACAATTGCTGAAGTTACCAAAGAGCTAAAACAAAGAATTACAGTTACTGCACAGAAACGTAAAAGATATGAAACAAGAATAAACTAATATGTACAAAATATCCAATTTACAGAACCAACGTCAGTTCTTTCAGTCTCTCCAGAGAAATACAAATGCAAACCATCTTTCACCAGGAAAAGAAGAAACACTCAAATTTTGGAAGTCAATCTGGGATAATCCTATTGAACACAATAAAGATGCTTCGTGGATTAAGGAAATAGAATCCGAAATGAAACAAACAAATGCAAAATGTTATTATCACTAAAGAAATGGTCAGTGCTGAAGCTAGTAAATTAAAAAACTGGAGTGCACCTGGAAAACACGAACTACATGGATTTTGGTTAAAACATCTAACCAGTCTACATGATTGAATGGCAGAACAATTTAATTATTTGTTGCAGTCAGACTCAGTGGAAGACATGATGATAGCGGGTGCACTTCTCTTCATGAAAGATAAGGATAAGGATCCAGACCCAAGTAACTATCGTCCAATAACATGCCTACCAACTATGCTTAAGCTGTTCACTGCAATCATAGCAAATTCCATAGACCCCTACTTATCAGATAATCTGATTTATCCGATTGAACAAAAAGACAATTTTCAAAAATCTAGAGGAACAAAAGACCAGATCCTTATTAATAAAATGATTCTCAGAAACTCAAAAAGACGAAAAACTAATTTAAACATGGCATGGAGAGACTACCAGAAAGCACTTGATTCTCTCCCACACTCCTGGATCCTAAAATCACTAAATATATTTGGAATTAGCAAAAACATATGTTCTTTTCTGGCTACTGCTATGAAATCATGGAAAACAACATTGATAGAAAATAATGAACGATTTGGAGATATCAGCATTAAATGTGGAATTTTCCAAGGTAATTCCTTGTCACCTTGGAAAAGATGACAAGGAATTTTATATTACATTTAATATTTAAATGTAATATTAAAATTTCTCATCTCTTGTATACGATGACTTGAAACTATATGGAAAATCGGCCCAGCAAATAGATTCTTTAGAGAACACAGTTCTCATTTTCAGTCAGGATATCAAAATGGAATTTGGTTTATTTAAATACGCAATTTTATCTAATAAACGAGGAAAAATTAACTACAGTAGCAATTTTAATTTTTTTTTATGATCAAGAGAAATATATAAGAGCATTTTCAGCTGAAAAATACTATAAATACCTAGGAATATTAGAAGTCAATGATATTCTCCACTCGAAAGTTAAACAACAGGCAGCATCAGAATGCATCAAAAGAGTTAGAAATATTCTGTAAACAAAACTAAATGGACTAACACAATTAGAGCAATGAATTCTTGGGCTATGTCTGCGATCCGACACACATCTGGAATAACAGATTGGACAAAATAAGACCTAGACAAACTGGACCGCAAAACTAGAAAACTAATGACTATGCATCATGCATTACATCCACGAAGTGATGTTGACCGGTTGTACCTACGGAGGAGAATAGGTGGACGGGGTCTACTTCAAGTGAGACAGACTGTGGAAGAAGAAGAAATTAGTTTAACAAGTTACATCGACAATAGCTCTGAGCCAATGCTTCAAGCAATTGCACAACAGGGCCTTCTAAAAGCAACAGTAAAAATCCGATTACAAAAAGGAACAAGAAAATAACCGATATGTGCGCTGGAAAAATAAACCCTTTCGTGGCCAATTTCTTAGAGATACTGAGGACAAAATTGAGGTGAACAAGACACGGCTATTGCTACAACACGGATACATTAAAAAGAGACAGAAGGATTTATTCTAGCAGCTCAAGAACAGGCATTACAAACTAATGCTATAAAAGCAAACATTTTCATCAATAATAACAGCAAATGCAGATTATGCGATCAGAAAGATGAGACTGTAGAATATCTAATCAGTGTCTGCAGCAAAATAGCTCAAACTGACAGTAAATACCGCCAAGATCAAGTGGCCAAAATAGTTCATTGGCATGTATGAAAAAATTTTTTTTTTTTTGCATACATGCTTTCCTGCTTCTGATAACTGATGGCAGCATAAAATAGAATCTGTATTGGAAAACAAAACAGCAAACATTCTCTGGGACTTTAGAATACAAACTCATCGGCATTTGGAACACAATAGACCTGACATTACACTGTCGAACATCGACAGGTTTCGGATTATTGATATTGCAGTACCCAGTGATAACAACATTAACAACAAAGAACTGGAAAAAATATTACTAAATATCGAGATCTGGCAATCGAAGTTGTCCGACTTTGACTTAAACACACCAAAGTCATCCCAATAGTTGTCGGTGCACTTGGTGCAACTTCAAAGAAGCTGTCCGACTATTTAGAACAATTAAAAATAAATGAAGTAACCCCATATGACCAACAAAAAACCGCATTACTTGGAACAGTGCATATTTTACGACGCTTCCCGACGGAATATTCTTGGATTCTTGGATAGAATTTGAATTGTTCTAAATCACCAGTCAAATTTTTATTTATATGATATCTTCTTTTGACTGTGTATCAATTTTGTGAATAAAATAATAATAATAATAATAATTATTATTATTATTATTATTATTATTATTATTATTATTATTATTATTATTATTGCGTGCTTCAGTGATGTTGAGAACTATTCTGCCGATAGCATATCTGCCATCCTTGTCAAAGAGGTCTCAACTGAGGAACTAGACTAACAGTGTTCCATTTCCCATCTCAATGGTGAAAAGGAAAAAGAGATCCATACCGAATCACTTGATGCCCAGGTCATCAAGGACTGCGGTAGATGTTGGGGAACCCCAGGAATCAGGCGACAAGTGGGCTACAGGACCCAGTTTTCCTTGCAGGGCAATCAGGGCAGCAAGCTGAAAAGCGACTGGAAGAAACCAAACGGGAAAAATGGACTGTAGAAGAAAACAGAGAAGTTATGAAATGTTTTTAAAGATCAACACCAGAAAAACGAGGTTTCAGAAAGCGTATGCATTTAATTTGAAAATAAAAATTCCCAGAGTCTGCAATAACAGAACAAAGACTTATGGACAAAAAAAAATTTCATTTTACATAACAAAATATTTACTAAACTTGAGCTGCAAGAATTAAGTAATTAACCATCAACTCCACTAACAGCAAATCATCAGAGGGTAGCTATATCAAACTTTGGAATTCATCTCAGTAAACATCAAGCTGACGACATACCTCAGAATGTGTTTGAGAGAAGTGCAGTGTAAACTGAAGTCAGGGATATTCGAACATATGAACTCCATACACCATCGTGTAAGACTACCAATATTAAAAGCTTTACAACCATGTAAGCTAAAACAGCTCCTCTTAGACGCAAATGTTGTATTTGAAACCATCACAAACAACAGTATAAAGTAAACAAATCAGCTTCTATACAGTACAGCCTATATTCATCAACCTTCCATGGAAAATCCGATTAGAACGAAAGGTCAACAAACTTCGAGCTAATCTAAGCAACTTAAACAGTTTTAAAGAAGGACGGCTGAAAAATAATAACATCAAAAACAAACTGATTAACACATATAATTTGGCCAACAAAACAATTGCTGAAGTTACCGAAGAGCTAAAACAAAGATTTATTGCGACTGCACAGAAACGTAAAAGATATGAAACAAGAATAAACTAATATGTACAAAATATCCAATTTACAGAACCAACGTTTTCAGTCTCTCCAGAGAAATACAAATGCAAACCATCATTCACCAGGAAAAGAAGAAACACTCAAATTTTGGAAGTCAATCTGGGATAATCCTATTAAACACAATAAAGATGCTTCGTGGATTAAGGAAATAGAATTAGAAATTAAACAAAAACATGCAAAATATCATTATCACAAAAGTAATGGTCAGCACACAAGCTAGAAAATTAAAAAACTGGGGTGCACCTGACAAAGACGAACTACATCGATTTTGGTTAAAACATCAAAGTCTACATGATCGAATGACAATTTAATTATTTGTTGCAATCAGGCTCAGTGGAAGACTGGATGATATCTGGGCGCACTTTTCTCTTCATGACAGATAAGGATAAGGGTGAAAACCCAAGTAACTATCGTCCAATAACATGCCTACCAACTATGCTTAAGCTGTTCACTGCAATCATACCAAATTCCATATACCACTACTTATCAGATAATCAGATTTTTCCGATTGAACAAAGAGGCAATTTTCAAAAATCTAGAGATACAAAAAATCGAACCTTATTAATAAAATGATTCTAAGAAACTTAAACATGGCATGGATAGACTACTAGAAAGCGTTCGATTCCCTCCCACACTCCTGGATCCTAAAATCACTAAAAATATTTGGAATTAGCAAAAACATATGTTCGTTTCTGGCTGCTGATAGGAACCCATGGAAAACAACGTTAATAGTGAATAATGGACGATTTGGAGATATCAGCAGTAAACGTGGAATTTTCCAAGGTGATTCCTTGTTCCATTGCTCTTCACCATTTCTATGATACCTTTATCTATGATTCTGAACAAAACAAAAATTGGTTATAAAATTCTAAATGGAATATTAAAATTTCCCATCTGTTGTATATGGATGGCTTGAAGTTATATGGAAAATCAGCACGGCAAATAGATTCTTCATTGAACGCAGTTCTTATTTTCACACTCATGACGTCAAAATGGAATTTGGTTTAGATATATACGAGGAAAAATTAATGACACTCGCAGTTTTCATTTTGATCAAGAGAAATATATAGAAGCAATTTCAGCTGACGAATGCTATACACAGCTGGACAAAATAAGACCTGGACAAACTGGACCGCAAAACTATTAAACTAATTGCTATGCATCATGCATTACATCCAGGAAGTGATGTTGACCGGTTGTACCTATCGAGGAGAATAGGTGGGGTCTGCTGAAAGTGAGACAGACTGTGGAAGAAGAAGAAATTGATTTAAGAAATTACATCGACAATAGCTCTGAGCGAATGCTTCAAGCAATTACACTACAAGGCCTTATAAAAGCAACAGGTAACAAATCTGATTACAAAAAGGAACAACAAAATATCCGATGTGTGCGCTGAAAAAATAAACCCTTGCATGGTCAATTTCTTCGAGATAATGAGTACAAAATTGACGTGAACAAGACATGGCAATGGCTACAATATGGATACATTACAAAAGAAACCGAAGGATTTATTCTAGCAGCTCAAGAACAGACATTACAAACTAATGCACTCAAAGCAAAAATTTTGAACATCAATAATAACAGCAAATGCAGTTATGTGATCAGAAAGATGAGACTGTAGAACATCTAATCAGTGTCTGCAGCAAAATAGCTCAAACTGATTATAAATACCGCCACGATCAAGTGGCCAAAATAGTTCATTGGCTTCTATGCAAAAAATATGGCTTCCCTATTTTCATCAGGTAACTGGTGTAGCATAAAATTGAGACTGTATTGGAAAACGAAACAACAAAAATTCTCTGGGACTTTCGAATACAAACTGATCGGCATTTGGAACACAATAGACCTGACATCACAATTATCGATCATCGACAAGTTTGGATTATTGATATCGTAGTATCCAGTGATACAACGTTAACAACAAAGAACTGGAAAAAATTACTAAATATCGAGATCTGGCAATCGAAGTTGGCCGACTGTAGCTTAAACACACCGAAATCATCCCAATAGTTATTGGTGCACTTCGCGTAATTTCCAAGAATCTATCCAACTATTCACAGCAATTAAAAATCAATGAAGTGACCCGATATGACCTACATAAAACAGCATTAACTGGAACAGTCCATATTTTACGACGCCACCTGACGGACTATTCTTAGATTCTTGGGTAGAATCTGAATTGTTCTGAATCACCAGTCAAATTTTTATTTATATGATATCTTGTTTCGACTGTGTGTCAATTATGTGAATAAAATAATAATAATAATAATAATAATAATAATAATAATAATAATAATAATAATAATAATAATAATAATAATAATAATAATAATAATTTTATTTATTTATTTTTAAAATTTTTATTATTTCTCAGATAAATTACATACATTATATGAACACAATTATGAATAACAAATACTTTCTCGTACATAAAGTGTAATGTTTAAATAATAATAATAACAATAACTGTTTACAACGTAGATTATTATAATATTCATAATGATGATTATTATTACACATGTTTCTTTGCAATTTTACACTTTATATATACAATATCAATGGATATAATCACTCTATATTGCATACTTTTGTTACAGTTATTATATACATTACATACATTTAATTACATATGATACATTACTTACATTTGTTTATATATAATACATACGTTACATACGTTGGTTTTCTTGTGATACGTACATTACATGCACTTGGTTACATATGATACATCTTGGATGTGAAGTAATTTCTCTGATTTTATCCTCGAAGCTTATATGTAAGCTTATCTGAGGAAAGACACCAGTCGGTTATTAGTTATTGTTTTTTCGCCGTTTTGGGAAGCTAAATCTATGATTGAGAAATTCGCGCGCACGCGTATACACACACACACACACACACACACACACACACACACACACACACACACACACACACACACACACACACACACACACACACACACACACACACACACACACACACACACACACACACACACACACTATAACTTGGAATGTATTGATGCTTCGCTGAACTGGAAGCCTGAACGAATATGTTGTGTTTCACTAAGTTTCTATGGTATTTTGGATGCGTGTTTCTTGTTCATAGTATGTCCTTAGAGCTCTTTTCAGGCCACTGTAGTTTGTAAGGTTTCTTTATTCAAAAGGTAACTTGTTTATCATGTCTGGGATGCAGAAGTTTTGCGTGGCCTTTCCGTAGTGATTATTGTATTTATATGTGATATAATTAGTTGTGTGGGGTCTTCTTATACAGTATGTATTTTCCGACTGTCCTGTAGTTGGCACCGAAAGAATGTTTTAGCAAATCTGCATAGTGACATAAATGTTTTGTTGTCAGTATTTTGTGTTGTGACATTGCAATGTTTATAAGGTCGTTATTTTCTCTCTGTTCGCAAAAGATCAGTTTATCATTTTGTACTGTAGCGACATTAATCTGTTTAATTTATAGGGTGCACAGAAAGCATACAAATAATAATACTAATAATAATTTATTGATTGCTAAAAAATTTATACATACAATAAACATCTTGTGTGACATTGCAACTTATAATTTTACAGAATTCAGCTCTAAGTGCTGCATTTTCTACATTGATTTCAACAAAAAAAATTAATAGTATTTTTTTGCCTTTATATTATGTATTTACAACACATGTTCTTCTAATGTTAACAATGAAGATTATTCAGAATTTTTTTATATAATAATTTTTTTTTGTTTATATAATTTTTTGATTATAAGAATAATTTATTACTAATAATAATTAAGGCCATTTGGCTTTCAATTTATGTTATAATAATTTATTACATTATTTTTTTTTCATGTTACATAGTAATATTATATTAATGATATTATCACATAATAATCAGTATATTCAGTATCTTCTTTATTGTTGTATACTTTACTTACTGCTTTATTACATAATCTGATTCTTTGGTTATAAGGATTACGTGTGGTTGAGTGAGACGTGTTAATCCCACCTACTTCGATGCTTGGGTTAGCTTTTGTGAAGAGAGTGGAATTTAGGCTTCACTATTTATGTTGTTGCTACTGTTTATGTATGGAATGTTGGCATTGGATGCTGGTGATTTGTGATGTGTATATTAGTGTTAACTTTGTTGGTATATTTTCCAGTGTTCGTGTTTTAATGTTCTATAGTTATCTATGTGTTTTGAATTTCTTCGTAGGTTGTTGAGTTGCGTGGGCATCTGATATGATCTCACAAAAGAACCGTATGAATTGTTGAAGGCTGTGGGAGTGTAGAGAGTTGTTGTGGGTCGTGTTATACGATATGTGTCTCTGTTGTTTCGATAGGTGATGTTGAAGTAATTCCTTGTTAATGTCATGTAGTGTTTCAGGTTTTTAATGCTCAGAATTCGGTGTACCGCCATGTGCTTGTCGGATATTGGATGTTGTGTGTAAGGTGTCCAGATCACTGTTGACACGATTTTCCTCTGTAATGTTTCTAATTTTCATAGGTGGCTATTTGTTGTCTTTGCATAGACTGTTATTCCGTATCTGAATTTATTCCGTATAATAATAATAATAATAATAATAATAATAATAATAATAATAATAATAATAATAATAATAATAATAATAATAATAATATAATGAAAAAAGTATGAAGATAGAAAAATCACCGTTCCCCGACTAGGAGAAATAGGAAACTAAGAATTCTTGGAGAAGTAGGATTCACCGGAAAGAATTAGGGTTAGTGTTATCCTTTATTAGTACTGGCACTGTGAATTTTAAATTGTAGGTGGAATAATAACAAGAGGGTAGAGCTAAACCATGTTAAGCTGTGAGGCCTTACTCGAGATCAGAAATCCCAAGGTTTCTCAACAGATAAAATAAAATGAATAGATTAATGACTTTGTCTATGGAAGTTCACAAACACAAAAAGGTAATGAAACATATACTGTATTTTTCATCATTAAACGTTTATTTCTTTTAGTGTGGTCACTCCCTTTACTAGCAGTACACATATTCAATAGCCAACGGTAACTGAATACTGTTTTTACGTAACAATGAAAATATTCATTGGATTCTGAATTGGTGTAGGGAATGGAAATTATGATGGTATTAATTAATTAAAACATTTTATTAGACTTATGTATAAGAAACAAGAAATAACCATAAATATTTTATCGTTTTGCAAAATTATCTCAAATCAGAAACCGAAACAGAGAATTAGCATAAATTAAAATAATTAAATGAAAAACAATAATAAAGTCACAATTATTTATTACGTTGCGGCCAAACGTAATACACAGCAACAAAGCAGATGCAAGAATACTTTTACTGGAAATATGAAAGAGATAAGTACCAACACTTGTCCTTACATTTGATTTGTAATAGATCAATTACCAAATTACGGCATTATGTCAATTTATGTACGCCTCAGATTTTATTTGGCCCTCGAAGAACTTTTAAATACTCAAGGGGCAGATGAAAATCCCCAGAGAGAACAAGAACTCATCCGAAGTTTTGTGGATTTGTACAACAAGTGGAAGAACGAATCTGGTACTGAATTTGATGATATTGTAGTGCAAGGTTTGATTTACACCCCAGCAAAGGTGTGCTTTTGGAAGAAGATCGATGACATGAAACTGGTTGGAGATGTTCTGCTGTGTTTGTACTGGTGTACATCAGATAATGATGTACACCAGGTAGATCAATTCATTGTGGTTATTGCCTGGAAAAGCAGTTCCCGAGAAGAGATCAGAATGGGAATCCCCTTTAGCTTATTTCCATCGTACTGCCAATGAAAATAGGTTGGAATTTGAATTTGGTATGCGGTTCATTGATGTTATTTGTTGTTACGAACGGAATATCATACCGTTACGTTTCTCTAATGTTGACTTGTTGCATCAAATACTCACCCTTAGATATCACTTAAATGAAACGAACTTTACTCGCCCTGATTACTACATCGACATCGATAATCACCTATATAACGAATTGCTGTTGTTTTTTAGTCTCTTATTTTGTGATTATTCAGATGATCCATCGGTTGACGACGAGGATCATATAAAAGTCGTCTTTAGGAAACTGCCTCGAGGATTCAATTACTCCTTAACGTCACACCCCAGATGAACATTGAAATCGTATTATCAGCGTTTCGTAGAATACATGTGAGTCCATATATCGCCTATACCGAATACATCGGTTATTCTAATATTTTTGATGACTTGGAAGAATGGATACCGATGATCAAAGAACGATGTTTGATGCCATCCAGACTAATGCATTTGTGCCGATGCATCATTAGAAGTACTTTTGTAAACTTGGCCTCCCACCGATTATATGCAGATACATTCATCTTGTACAGGATTAAGAGCGATGAGCAACTTTAACATTGTTGAATATTTCAAGCGATTCGTGATCTGTTTCTAAATTCAATATATTTTCATTAGTTATAGGATACGTCAGTAAAGGAAATATCATAACACTTTCCATCTGTGATATTATTAATCAACAATATTCATGAACATGTACAAACACATTACGTATTTTTCTGTAGAAAATATTTGTTCTCTACGAGAACCTGTTGCATTTTCAATGATCTATTAATAATATTCTAATAATAATCTAATAAGATACTAATGATATTCAATATAATGCTGAGAAGACCTTTCATTTGCAATCACCGCAACGCAGGAAATGAAGTAAGTGCTTGCACACTCCATTATATACGTGATTAAACTCCTATTTCTGTTGAACCAGAAGTTAAATAAGACTCTATGATATAACCTGTTCTTTTAAGAACCATATACGTATATATATTTACAGTATACATATATTGTTCGGGACTCGTTACACCAAAACCCGTTTTTTCTGAATCGGAAATTCTATCCATAATTTGTGACCATTATTTCAAATAAGGTTTTACTTAGGACTAATTACATACTTTTGTGTGAGCGAAAACATTTTTGTTCCATATTAATATTCTTTGCATCTTAGAAGGTATTTCTAACTAAAAACGTTCTCGAAATTAATATTTGTCTTCTTTCAGATACGCCATTCCTAATCTGTAAGAATTCGAATTTGACTGAATGTTCTCTAAGTAATGTGAAAATGTCCTTTATCACTGCGGTCACAAAAAAATTGCTTAGGGAAGATTGAATTCCGGACGAACATCCACGGTCTGTGGTGTTTGAGTTGTATAATCTTCTCGCCTGTTCTGCAGAATGACAAACCCCAACCTTCCGAGAGTACAAATGCTACCACCTCTTTATGAGAATTGTTAAATTGCCCTTAGAAAAGTCCTGCCCTTAGGTTGCCTCCATGATTCTTAGATGTGAGTCAACCTAAATCATAAGAGCATCGAGATACCCATTAAATTCTGGAAATCCCAAAAGGAGGAAGGCATATTTTAAATATTTCAGCAGTCTGTTATTTAAAAAAGTCTGAAGAAGAGTGGGCAAAAATGCAAGAGGTGAATATGGATGTACAATTGACTGGAGGAATGATTTTTCGATATTGCAGAAGAGCAAAATATACCTGGCAAAGGAACGAAGCACAGCACACAAAAAGTGCTTTGGCGAGACAAAAAGGCAATGAAAACAGATGAGGAGCAGTAACTGAATGGCATAGGAAGGCATAGCTCAGAATGAAAATCATATTGTCGGATCCAAAAGTTTTTCATTTCCCATGCATTTAATCATCTGCTATGTCTTCTGTATATATACAGAAGTAGATGTACAAAGAAGATGCTTAAATGTGTGGGAAATGAAAACGCCTGTGGAACAGACAATGTGATAGATATGTTCAAATAATGGTGGAGTATTTTGTGATTAATTTCGAAGATTTATGAGCAGATGTATTTATGTAAATGTAGAATAGGTTTGCTAAAGTAGGAAAAAGAGGGTAATAATATCCTTCGGCATTTTATTATTTTCAGTGACTGTATGAATTGGGGGGGAGCGAAATATAAATACAGTTAAAACGAACAAACTCAACAACAAATTCAGAGTATGTAATTAAATTTGAGCCAAAAACAATATGCAGCAGAAAAGCAGACGCAAAATTAAATTTACTAGAAATATCACCGTCCATTTTGTCATGCCATTCTAAATGGATTAGCTAAAGAATTACGGTATTCTGTCGATGCATGTAGGACTCATCGATAGATGAATTTGGTAACTTGATGAATGATGGCGTTGCATCCATTGCTCACTATTGGTCAATAAATGGAAGTTCATTCATCTTCAGTTCTGTATAGACTTACCGAATCATCTGAATCACTAACTCGGTTCTTTTTATTTTGAATTAATAATTTGGGAAGTTTCAAATTCCTCATTCCCAGATTTCGAAAACAGATAAATAGTGCGCTCATAAAAATAACTTCCTCCATTCAGTTGGTCCTTCGTGTCTTACCTCAGATGAAAATCAGAAACAGAGGATCAGCGTGTCTTGTATTACATATGCGTGTTTTCTTCGATAATCATCAGAACCTTAGCACTGCTAATAGTTTTTACCTATTGGAAACATTTTTACGAATGATTAAACAGCCCTGATTGAATTTTTATCCAAATTCATCCATCTGTGCCTGTGCATCATTTGAAGTGTCTTGTAGGAAAACTGGCAGCTTTTATAAGAAATTTACAAAATTCGATGAGCTATGGGAAAATTTCACTGCCATATAATAATGTTGGCATTGCTATAGTATTGCATATTTTCAAGCCTGTTTCTTTTTGTACTATATTTTGGTTAAATATTCTCTTTATCAGGCCTATAATCGGTAACAATTTTGAAATTTTTAATTTTATGTTCTTTTTCTCCTTCATATGATATCTCACATCCATTATAACTGAAACTATTTATCAGTTCTATTATTTTATCATTAATAACTATTTTAATTGAGATTGTCCACAAAATGCCATTGTTTTAGTTTTATCTATGGAAATTTTCATTCTAAACTGTTCTACTATAATGTTTAAATTATATATTGCTCCTTGTAAATTATCTTCCTTATCTAATATTATTACCTGATCATCTGCAAATTAAAGTGTATTTATTTTGTCATTCCCGAAAATTTCTAATTTTGAATGTTTAAAGTGCTCCAGTGTGTTAATATTTCATTAATGTAAATATTGAAAGGTGTTGGAGACAGAGAGCATCCCTGTCTTACTCCTTGGTTTGTAGATTGTTTTTAAGACAACTTTTCGTTTAGTTTTATTTTTATTTCATTATCTTTATATACATTCAATATTGCGTGTAGTAAAGTATTAGGTATATTTATTCTTTGTAATATATGAAACAGTATATATCTTTTTACTTTGTGAAATGCTTTTTCGTAATCTATAAATAAAAGATGAGTTTCCAAATTAAATTCTCTTCCTTTTTTTATAAGTTGTTTTAAACAAAACGTTGCATCCATTGTAGGCGTCCTTTTCTAAATCCATTTTGACGTTCTAATAATATGTTTTCACTGTATATTTTTAGAATTTTCATTACGTATTCTGCTATATATTTTGTCGCATGTATGCAAATGGACAAATACCAATAGAATGGAATACAAGCATAGTAATACCTATATTTAAAAAACGGTATAAAACAAAACTTGCTAACTACATTAGTTTATTAGTATTAGTTCACTGAATAAAAAAATGTCAAATCAGCAGTTTATCCCATCTTCTCCTGCTGATTTGCCATTTTTTATTTTATTTAGGTTGTCCTTTAATTCTTTCATTTTAAGGTATTTTGTAAAATTCTGGTGTGATTATTTTTCATGCCAGTATTATCCTTCTAAAGATATGTAAAGTAATAAAAGAATTCTTTTACATCTATTTCACAATTTATATTTGCAGTTCTTTTATTCCTGCATTCATGTGTTTTATTATTTTGTACTCACTGGGTCTTATTTTGTGTATGTCATTTTATAGATATGATACAAATTTTTCCCAGCTTTCTCTGTGTCTCTTTCTGGATTCTCTTTTGGCAATTGCACGTATTTTTTTATATTCAATTTCATCTTCTTGTTTTTTGCTACTTAACCATCGTTTAAAATCCAGCTTTTTATTTTCAATTCTTGTTTTTATTTCATTGTCTCATATATGTAATTTTTTATTTTTATGATATTTTTGTGTGCTCCTAGAATTTCGTATGCTGCTGATGCGATAATTTCTTTTATATTATTCCATTCTTTATCAATGTGTTCATTTTCTTGTATTTTTTTTAAATAGTTATTAATCCTCTGTTAATATAAATTTCTTATTCTTGATTCATTTAGTAGTCTTCTTTATAATTAGATTTTGTTTCTATAGTTTGTTTATTTGTTGATTTGTAGCTAGTTTGGTGGAAATCTTAGTTTTGCCTGTACAAAATAGGGATCTGTGTCAATTTCTAGCCCTCTTCTAACTTTAGCGTCTAGGAAGAGGTTGTTTGCTGCTTTTTCGTTGCTATAAAGTAGTCTATTATTAATTTTTGTCCTCTTGCACACACCACGTATATTTATGTATATTTCTATGTTTATAAAATGTATTCATTATTTTTAAATTATTATATATTGTATAATCAATGAGTCGCTTTCTATTTTTGTTTACTGTTGGTTCTGAGCATTAGAATACGATTTTTACAAGTGGATGACTAAAAATCTACTTTGTTTTGTAACAAAGTAGATAATAATGCAATGATTAAATTACGATACTTTTGATACTTTAAAATGACAATTTACAAAGCATCAAAAGTATCGTTATTTTTTCAGTTTTATGCTTTGTGTAATTTCTCTACTAAACTTGAGTACACTACTCTCTTAATTTTATTATATCAATTATACGAGTCACATAAATAGCCCTGTATTCCAATAATTTTTCTTCATCTTCATTTCCAGACATTTTGTGATTCATTTACAGATGAGCTTTTCGTAACATTCTGGAAATAAAAATGCACATCATCACTTCTCTACTAAAGGCAAATCAGTTGAACTAACATAAAAGGAGATTCATTTTAAGGGGGGAGCTACAGGAAGAAGACCCTTTCTTTCTCGGTAATTTATATATTTCATTCCATTCAGGTTTTAATCTCTCTTCGCAAGGTGGTAACTGATATTTTCTTTCGGCATAAATATGTAGAATCTAAATTTTCTTTACCATGCAAAACGCCGAACACTTCTTGTGTTCTGCGAATCATTTGTTTTTATAGTGCATAAGATTAAACTAATAATACTTTTAATACATTAATTATAATATATTAATATATGTATATATCATACTTGAATACCTGCTATTTTATGAAGCTAACAGCAAAGTTTTTTGTTCATCAAACTTAGAAACGTGGCAAATCCGAACATGCACAAATACCCAACGTAAGTAACTGGTGACATAGACTTAATTACTTTTATTGTAATTAAAACAAAAGCCTATGCTTTACAAGTTCAGCTTATTTACAGGAATCCTCTCTCTCTCCCATTACCAAGCGGCGTCTATATTCTAATTATATAACACGATTTTGTAAGCTTTTCACGCATTTATGGTTTCTCAATCAGACCTCATCAATCCAACAAGTTTCTCTGAGTGCTCAATTTTACAAACCACTTTTTTCACTAACTTGCTTTTCGTAATAAATAACATCAGAGAATCATAATCATAACCTCTGTATGTAATTCATAAAATGTTTCCAAGAAAGAAATAGAAATAGTCTAATTCTGCATTAAACGTTTCAGGCTTAATGCTCTAATCATCATCCAAGCCCTTTATGTAAATTTAATTATTGCTCTCATAGCGCAGTTAATTCCAAATGTAGAGGATGTCACTGAAAGATCAATTTCTTTGGTCTCACCGGTTTATATGTATGGGAGAATAAAAAAAATCACGAATAATTTTAAAGATAAATCTTTGACGGTCCATTATGAGAGGTGACATCATTCGTAGAGACAAAAGGACGGCAAATTCTGAATATTCCGAAGATGCGTAGAAACGAGGCATATTGCGGAAGTCAGTTAGCCATTTCATGTGGTAGGTTCACACGTTGATAAAGACGGAGTTTCTTTCTATATAAAACGTAGTCAAACTGGTCGAAGAATACACAGTTTACAGACATAAAATTCTAGCCTTATACTTGCCTTATATTTCCCGTTAGAGAAATGATCTTCAAGCTACTCGTAATTCAAGATGACATACAATTTCAAGAATGAAAATGAATTGTTATTATTATTATTGTTGTTGTTGTATTATACAACATGGAAAAAGAAATTTAATCAGCAATTACAGACCCATAGCAACATTACCAATTATCAATCAAATTCGGGAGCGGATCATACTGAAGAAACTTACAGCGTACACTGAGATCTTTCATATTATCCTCAACACACAATATGGTTTTCAGAAAAATAAAGGAACAACATCTCTCTTGCAAGACTTTACAGACGTAATTAATACCGCCTTAGACTAAAAACAAAATTGCCATGGTAGTCTTTATAGATCTAACTAAAGCATTCGATACACTTACACATCAAACCTTGTTAGAAAAGCTGAGGCATGTTGGAATAGACGGGCCTCTTCACAGGTGGTTTACAAACTACCTTCAAAATAGAAAGCATATCACACGTATCGGGTCAAACCGAAGCAGAGAGCTACCAGTAACCTGTAGAATGCCACAGGGTGCTGTACTCTCCCCAATTCTATTCAACATTTACACGCACGATATTAATCAGCTACCACTCAAAGGTAAGATATTCCAATATGCAGCCGATGCAGTAATAATATCCATCCATAAAAACGCAAGCATCGCCCAAAGAAATATGCAACATGACATAAATCTGATCATAGACGGGCTCACGAAAAACTCCATACACCTAAACTCAGAAAAGACAAAATTAATGATAATCAGAAATCCACTGACTCGACCAGTTGATAACAAATATACAACCATCCAACATCCACTTTCCAACATAAAAAACACACAGAACAGCAAAACCACTACAATCACTCAGGTCGTAACAATACGATACCTCGGAGTTTACTTCGATGCAGATATGAACTGGAATAGCCACATAAACCATCTACACAACAAACTCCGAACAATAAGTGGCAAACTCTACAGGTTAAATGACATAGTTCCCATACGCCTAAAAACACTAATATACAAAGCACTATGCCAAAATATACCAAGATACGCTATAACAACGTATGCTTTCTGCGCATCCTACAAATTAAATAGATTAATGTCGCTACAATACAAAATGATAAAACTGATCTTTTGAAAACAAAGAGAAAATCACGACCTTATAAACATTGCAATGTCAGAACAAAAAATACTGACAGCAAAACATTTATGTCACTATGCAGCTTTGCTAAAACATTATTTCGATGCCAACTACAGGACAGTTAGCAATACATATCGTATAACAAGACCTCAGACTACTAATTATATCACATATAAATACAATAATCACTACAGAAAGGCCACGCGAAACTTCTACATCCCAGACTTGATAAACAAATTACCTTTTGAATACAGAAACCTTACAAATTACAATAGCCTGGAAAGAGCTCTAAGGACCTACTATGAACAAGAAACACGCACCCAAAATAACATACAAATTTAATTAAACACAATATATTCGTTCAGGCTTCCAGTTCAGCGATGCATCAATGCATTCCAAGTTATTGTGCGTGCGTGCGTGTTTGTGTATGTGTGAGTGCGTGCGCGCACGCGAATTTCTCAATCACAGATTTCGCAGCTTCCCTACACAGCAAAAAAAAAAAAAAATCATAATAACCAACTGGTGTCATCCTCAGATAAGCTTACATATAAGCTTCGAGGATGAAAGCAAAGAAATTAGTTCTCGTCCAAGATGTATCATATGTAACCAAATGCATGTAATGTACGTATCACATGAAAACCAATGTATGTAACGTATGCATTATGTGTAAACCAATGTACGTAATGTAAGTAACACATGTAAACAAATGTAAGTAATGTATCATATGTAATCAAATGCATGTAATGTATATAATAACTGTAACAAATGCATATAATGTATATAATAACTGTAACAAATGTATGCAATGTAATAAAAAATAAAATTCTTTTAAATGTAAAAAAAAAAAATTAATTCCCGACACAGCAAAAAAAAATGTGTGTAATGTATATAATAACTGTAACAAAAGTATGCAATGTAATAAAAAAAATATTTTAAATGTAAATCATGAGTTTACACTGTATGTTTGTGAAAATTAGGAAATATAATATTTAGATTGCATATGTGTAAATACTGTTGTATAATCACACCTTTTCAAACTTGAAAAAAAAAATAGTAAAATACAACATGTAATATAATACTACTTTTGTAACTCAGAACAATATAATTGTAAATTATTATTATGATTGTTATTTAAAAAAAAACTGTTATCAGCATTACTATTTAAATCTCATTACATGTAGCACAAAGTGCTGAACCTTTTAAAATAATATACTGAATAGATGATCATTGTACATATGTAAATATTTGAAAAAAATTATTATGTATATTCTATATTCGAAAATTCTGTATAATCTTTATTGTAAATATTAGAAGAACATGTGTTATAAATACATAATATAAAGGCAAGAAAGTATTTTTAAAAAATTTAATTGAAATCCAATGTAGAAAATGCAGCACTTTATGCTGAATTCTCTAAAATTATAAGTTGCAATGTCACTCAAGATGTTTATTGTATGTGTAAATATTTTAGCAGATCAATAAAAATATTATCATAAAAAAAAATTATGTATATTCTATATTCAAAAATTCTGTATAATCTTTATTGTAAATATGAGAAGAACATGTGTTGTAAATACATATTATTGAGGAAAAAAAGTATTTTTCAAAATTTTAATTGAAATCCAATGTAGAAAATGTAGCACTTTGTGCTGAATTCTGTAAAATTATAAGCTGCAATGTCACTCAAGATGTTTATATTATGTGTAAATATTTTAGCAGATCAATAAAAATATCATAAAAAAAAAATTATGTATATTCTATATTCAAAAATTCTGTATAATCTTTATTGTAAATATGAGAAGAACATGTGTTGTAAATACATAATATAGAGGAAAAAAAGTATTTTTAAAAATTTTAATTGAAATCCAATGTAGAAAATGTAGCACTTTGTGCTGAATTCTGTAAAATTATAAGTTGCAATGTCACTCAAGATGTTTATAGTATGTGTAAATATTTTAGTAGATCAATAAAAATATTATCACATAAAAAATTATTATTATTATTATTATTATTATTATAATTAAAAAAGAAAAAAAATTAAGAGAGACCTGAAGTGAGTCAGAGAGTCTCATCGAAGTAGGCCACATACTACACATACACCAGCTATCATACTTATTCATTCGCACTGGTTGCACTCACAACATCCAATGGCAATCCATTCCAATCACGTATCACCCTATGAGAGAAAATCTAGCCCTCACACTCTTCTTGACGGCATTCTTAGCTTCCAAGGATGCCCTCTTGTCCTTCGCTCACCCTCTATAAATTCAAAAATTCCATCAATGATCCTCTTAGAAGTTTGTAAGTTTCAATCATATCACCCCTATTTCTTCTGTTTGCTAGTGTCTGCAGTCCACAAATTCTCAGTCCCACAAACACCCACACCAATATATAAGAATCACAACGGAAACCAGGAGACCATACATGCGCACGACAGTCTATGTGACGTCTGATTAAGGCTTGTTAAGAGGCAAAATAACATCCTTATCTTTACATCTGACCGCATTGCAGTTATCCTTTCAATTGTTTCTTCTGTAGAAAATATTTCTTCCCCACGAGAACTCATTGCATCTTCAAAGAACCGTTTACATTCTACAGAAGAAGTTCTGCTGTAGAATGTACATACATATATATATATATATATTCTTTGCGTCTTCACCCAAGTATTTCTACGTGAAGATCTTTTTCGAAATTAATCTTCGTCTTCTTTCAGAAAAAGCGTTCCTAATCTGCAAGAATCTGAAGATGACTCAACGTTCTCGACGTAATGTAAAATAGGGAAAAATGTCCTTTTCTATTGCGGTCACACAGAAATAGCTTAGGAAAGATTGAAAAGATTGAACATGCACGACAGAAAATCTAGCGATTTCATTAGTAGAAGAAAGAACAAATTAAGAATTCTAGGAAAACTAGAATTCTCGATATTGGTTCAGCACGGCAATAATATATACTTTAGAACAAATTAAACTTCGAATTAGGTTAACATTACTTTTATCTCTACACCATCAAAGTATATTATAAATTGTAACCCAGGTGATAACAGGAGGGAAACTCCTAAATAATCTTAGACAGTCATGACTATTTTGAGGTAAGAAATTCAACATAGTGATCCCATCTAGTTAATACGACTACTACCTTTTCCTTTATCAGCAGAAACAGTTTAAGAAAGGAATCTCATGACTTCACTACTATTACTGAGATTAAGATTGTAGTCAGTGATGTATTTGAACAACTTCACCAAGCGTGGTGATTTAGAGAAAAATACTCATTCATTTTTAAAGAGTGGATATTAAACTCTCCTTGTGATGAAAATTTTGATTAGGGTTTTTCGTTGGTTGAGCGAGATCCGAATTGGAGGCCTTTCTAACCAAAATTCATCTTCCAAACCAATAAACATATGAAGATTCGTCATTTATTGAATAGGTTGTAAATTAGATTATTCAGTCCTATCCTAAGTGAAGTGTTTTACCAATCTTTCTTAAATATACAGACTCGTAATTTCTTTTTTTCAGTCATCAAACCAACTTAAAAACAAATATTTTGTCAACCAATTTCTGCAATCACCGAGATCTTCCTTTTTCCTCTACTGATCTCCCAAAGTTTTAATTCAAACCTTTCAATACTTCAACACTTCTTTGGCATATGTCACTCTTGGAACTCAGCATATGTCACCAAACTCTGCAAAACTCTGAACGGGTCTTTCATATTATCTCTGAAGTCAGTGCTTTTTTTTTAATTTAAGAACTAGTGTAGCCATTAAAGTTACAAAGACTAAAATATATTTTATCAGACGGAAAGCAGGATAGCCAATATAATCACTAAAGGATGTAATGGATAAACATCTTTATGAAACGTAGGAAGACCATAGCCACCGGGAGGGTGCGTACTATTAATCCCCATTTTTTTAGCAGTCGAAGCATCATATGAAACTACCAGTTTCAAAAAAAGCATTTGATTACTAATTATATGAAGAGCCAAAGGCTTCAATTCGGCGACGTGAAATTATTTAAGTTAAGGGATATTACATCCTATATTGTTTCTTAGCCGAATAAGAAACTCAAAGAATTTCATGCCGAATATAGAAACTATATAAATTTCGGTGATTCCAAGCGATAGCAAATACCTGGATAGTGCAGCACCTGACCCATTTGGTAGTGCAAACTGAGGCAACTCATAGTAAGGGGTGAAGCTAGCTTCGATCGCTATTCTTGGTATTTACCAAGTCTTTGGCTCTTCATATAATTAGACACCTTCTTGGCAATTCTCTTAGAAGGAATGTAAGTTCTGTTCTCTATAAACTTGGTATTACTTAGGTCTACCTACTCACTGATGAGACCTCAATAAAGGTTGAAACTGGTTTGGGTAGTGACCTTCTCTCATAATGTAGAACAGTAATACAGCTCCTAGGAGCTAGTTCACAATATGAGTAAATACCAAGAATAGTGATCGGCGCTTGCTCCACCCCTTACTATGAGTTGCCTCAGTTTTTACTACCGAATGGGTCAGGTTGCTGCACTATCCAGGTATTTGCTTACGCTTGGAATCGCCGAACATTATGTAGTTTCTTTATTCGGCATGAAACTCTTTGAGTTTCTTATTCGGCAAAGAAACAATATGGGATGTAATATCCCTTAACTTAAATATGCATTTAATTATTTCTTAATGTGGCTGTTAGTCGAGTACCCGTTGTATGTTGACCTGTTTCTCAGAAATAATATAAAATTTACGATTATACTGCCAGATATCCATGAAAATGAGAGAAACTACATCAACAGAAATGAATATTTAGCTTGATGTAGTTTCTCTGTTACCAGCATTCCACATCGCGACTCTCTTCAATTCTTACAAGCTGATTTCACTGACTATTGTAAACGTGTTAACAATCTAGCTGTACAACAGATTTTACAGCAACATTAAGAAGCAGATCGAGGGAACAGCTTACGTGTTTACGAGAAAGACCTTGAGGAGACATTGGAAACGTTATGTCGTATACAGCATTTGAACGCAAGTGTTTAGGATTAATTTGAGTTCCCCATCTCCAGTTAGACTGTTAATAAGATAATACTAAATTCGGTATAGTAATAAAAAATCAAACTCTTTAATTCGCTAACCTCAAATCAGATATTTTAACCCTAACTGGCCAGAAGAACACTCATTTAACAGACTTATTGCAAAGCCCTCGTAATCTTAGTTGCGTCGGCAGTAATTCAAATCAACCGAACTCTTATTTTTCATTGTAGCATGACGAAGTCTACTTTTGATATAACTGATATCAAAAGTAGACTTCGTCATTTTTCCATATATACATATAGACATTCTATATGTCTATATGGAAAAACTAATAGATGAAACGAAGATTGAAGATATATCGTGAGTTTGTCAGATTAGGGGAAAATAATTAATAATAACTGGCCAAGAAAAATAAAGCTCTAGGAGAAATCCCCCAACCACAATCATTACAGAAGACGGTCTGAAAGACCAAAACCACGAGAACGTAACACCATTGAACAACATACCACAGAGCTAAGACTAGTCACCAAATCCTGAGGAATGCGGCAAAATTCCAAATCAATGTCCACCTTATGACACGCAGGAGGATTTCCAAATAGGTAAAAATAAAAAAGTGAAAATCACCCTTACTGGAGACACACCCAAACCAATGGAAATGAAGACGGATAATAATACAGATTCAAAAGAAACAATACACCTACTCGTGCTAAGAGATAAAAATCGCTGGACATCCGTTGATACTTCACTCCAAACATTAGAAATATCATTTAAGAAAGCCAAAAATGTTGAGCAAAAAATTCCATCCAAACGAAAACTTCCACTGATTACAGAAACGTAACCAAATTACTCGATAATAGCAACCTGTCCTACCACACATTCGCACTCAATAGTACTTTAAAGTAGGGTAAGAGAATCACTTGAAACATATGAAATACAACAGACATCCAAAAGAAAGGCTTCGGACCTGTTAAAGTCATCCGTATGCGCAGGGTTGACAAAACACCATACCCCCTCCCTAGTAGTAGTAGAAATCAGCAAAGATCAGAAACACATCTACGATCTCCAAATTATTTCTGACTTGGTCATAAAGACTGATTCATTAAAACACAAATCAATAACGACGCAATGTCATCTTTGCCAAAAGTTTGGCCAAGCACAACGATATTGTAAAGCAGGTTTAGGATGCTTTAAATGTGGTGGCAAATATGTAACGACTGAATGCCAAAAACCACGCACGCAACCAGCAAAGTGTGCAAACTGTGGAGACCCACAGCAAATAAATTACAGGGACTATATTCCACAAAAAACAGTCCACCAAAAATTAGTAAACCTCCACAAGAACATAGAACCACCATGCAAGCCACGACTTCCACAGCAAGCAAAAAATCTTATGGAGAGGCAGCTACCCCAAGACCTTATACCACGATCAAACAAACCCAAAATTCCAGTAAACCTCACTCTTTCAAATTTAGCAAGCTGTATTGGAACAATGCTATAAGAACTTCGACAAATCAATCTCACACAAGAAGTCAGGGGCATCATCCTTAGGCATACTCATTTATTGATCTCAGCAATCCTCAGTGGATAAACACAATAAGAAACCCACCTCACGAGAGATTGTCAGCTGGAACACAAATGAACGGACAAACAAGATTCTAGAACTAAAAGAATTCGCAGCAGGGACCCAAGCTGATATTATCCTCATCAACAAAACACATCTGCGCCCAAGGGATAAACCAACAATCAACAACTCTGTCACCTACACCTACCCCACGACAGCTCCTATACAAGACGAGGAGGCTAAGCCATCTTCATTAAGAAGGAATAAACATAATGAAATCGATAAGCTCCAAACTGACACATTGAAACAACAGGAATCGAAGTCAACATGGAAAACACAAACAGTCTCAAGATATTTGCAGCCCTCAATCCCCCAAATAAAAAAACTCCTAGATAAACTACTAAACAAAAGTAGAGCAGTGATCATAGCCCGAGATCCTAAGGCTAAACATCCAACTTGAACAGCATAAATTCAAACTTTAACGACAGAACACTCAACTCATATGCTACTACAAGAAATGTGATAGTAATAGAACCCATAGAGCTCATATACTATGGAGACACCGCCCGTCAGGTGTATTTGATATATTGCATATAAATATTGCAACTAGGCACCCTACATGACTCACCGAAAAAAACATCATCTATATAGAAACAACTCCCTTCTAGGAAAATCTAGGCGCAGCACCACACATAACAACTGAAGAAATAGAAAAGGCTGCGGGATCCCATTAAAAACAAATATTAGCAGCAATATCTTATGTAACAAACACAACCACACCTGCAAAGCTAAACAGACTCCCAGATGAAATGAAAACCATTTATCCTAGAAAGGAATGGGTTACGAAGACATATCATAGAACAGCGGACCCCATAGATAAATAGGTACTTAACAGAGCAACGAAACGAACCAGGTTCGGTATGCATTAAAAGACCAGCGAAACCAACTTTGGAACAACAAAATATAATATATACCTAAGTACAAAAGACTATTAAATATGAAAAATTACGAGATCCCTTCACTCGAAGCACAGTACATTCCCTCGTGTTCAAGGTGAATATTGAATAGCCTATAAATATGAAGAAAAAGCGTAAACATTTGCAAATAGCTTAAAAAGGCAATGCAGCCCCAATTATGCCCAAGTAAACTTATCCTTCATAAGAAAATTCCACACCCAAGTGCGAAAAATAACTCAGAATGCCAAGCTCCATTTCAACAACAAACCCTTATCACCAGCAGAAATATACCAATTCATAAGAAAACGTAATAAGAAGAAGGCCACAAGATCGGATGGAAGCACAGACAGTGTCACAAGCTACTTCCTCGCAAAAGCATTATGAATCTAGTGGTCATCACCAATGCCATCTTACAGCTAAATCACTATCCAGAATGATGGAAATTTGCTAACGTCTTCCTAATTCCAAAAGAAGGAAAAATTACACAACTGCCACAGAAATATCGACCGATCAGCCTACTATCATTCTCATTCGGCAAGATAGCCGAATCCGCCATACTTGCACGGATTCAAGAAGCAGCATAAAAGAACCACGTCTCATTCCAATAAATCATTTTTCTATGCATCGCCTTCTCAAATTAACAAAATAAATATTTTTAAGTGATCCATTTATATTGCCACACCGATTCAAATAAGTCTAGATTTAGTGGTAAAAATTGTTTATTAGAACGATTCAAACAAATGCTACCACTGAGCAAGGCCTTCGCTCGCTCAGTGTGACCAGGCAGAAAGCTTACGAATTGCCTATTGTTTTTTTGACTTCTGTATAAGTAAAGATTCTTCTCCAAAAACAAGATGATCCTTCTAACATCAGTGAGTGAACCAAAACATTGGTTTTAATTCACAGTCCATTTCTGGCTGATGCTCAGGAGGAATATCAATAAATGATATCCTTCTTGACTAGGCTGACAAGCGATCCAATATGGAAGAATTCTTTTATCTATTCAGCATTTTAAATGGAGTGAAGCACATTTAACCTGGACCATTAAGGCCTGTCCGGCCTTGGACGTCCCGTTTAATAATAATAATAATCCCCCGAACGAACGGCCTTGTGATGGCTGAGGGGCTTGCATGCTTCAGTGATATTGAGAGATATTCTGGAGGTAGCATAGCTGCCAGCAGAGCTACCCTTTTCAGACAGGTCTCAAATGAGGAGCCAGACTACCAGTGTTACATCTCCCATCTTAATGGTGAAAAGTAAGAAGAGATCCATACCGAATCAATCGCCGCCCGGGTCATCAAGGACTGAGACAGATGTTGCTGATTCTCGGCATCAGGCGACAAATGGCCTGACCACCAGAACCCAGCTCTCCTTGTTGGGCAATCAGGGCAGGAAGCTGGAATGCGACTGGAAGAAACAGAGAAGGTATGGTGGACCCGGGGTTCGATTGATCCGGTATGGATCTCTTCTTACCTTTCACCATGAAATGTTTTTACAGATAAACTAGGTTTTAGAAAACGTATGCATTTAATTTGGAAACAAAACATTCTCAGAATCTCCAATAACAGAACAAAGACTTATGGACCAAATGAATTTCATTTTTCGTAACAAAATATTTACTGAACTCGAGCTGCAAGAGTTACGTAATAAACCAACAACTCCACTAACAACAAATCATTAGGAGGTAGCTATATCAAATTTTGGAATTCAATTCAGTAAGCATCAAGTTGACGACATACCTCAGAATGTTTTGACAGAAGTGCAGTGTAAAATGAAGCCAGAGATATCAGAACATATGAACTCCATAAATCACCGTATAAGATTACCATCATTAAAAGCTTTACAATCTAAGCTAAAACAGCTCCTCTTAGACGCAAATGCTGTAATTGAAACCATCACAAGCAACATTATAAAGTAAACAAATCAGCTCCTATACAGCACAGCCTATATTCATTAAAGTGAAGTTTGGTTGCAAATCGTAAGTCCAAAACCCGAGGATGAAATAATATCCACCATGGAAAATCCGGTTAGAACTAAAGGTCAACAAACTTCGAGCTGATTTGAGCAACTTAAAGAATTTTAAAGAAGAACGGCTGGAAAATAATAACATAAAAAACAAACTGATTAACACATATAATTTGGCCAACAAAACAATTGCTGAAGTTACCGAAGAGCTGAAACAAAGATTTATTGCGACTGCACAGAAAATTAAAAGATATGAAGCAAGAATAAACCAATATGTGCAAAACATGCAATTTCGACAGATCCAACTTCAGTTCTTTCAGTCTCTCCAGAGAAATACAAATCCAAAAAAATCATTCACTAGGAAAAGAAGAAACACTCAAATTTTGGAAGTTAATCTGGGATAATCCAATTGAACACAATAAAGATGCCTTACGGATTAAGGAAATAGAACCAGAAATGAAACAAAAAGAAATGCAAAATAGTCTGCATCTAAAGAATTGGTCGGTGCACAAGCTAGAAAATAAAAAAAAAAAAAAAAAAAAAACTGAAGCTCACCTGGCAAAGGCGAACTACATGGATTTTGGGTATAAAAGCATCTAACCAGTCTACATGAACGAATGGCAGAGCAATTTAATTATTTGTTGCAGTCTGGGTCAGTGGAAAACTGGACGATATCTGGGGGCACTTTTCTCTTCATGAAAGAAGGATAGGGGTATGGACATCAAGTAACTATCGTAGATTAACATTCCTACCAACTCTATTTAATCTGCTCACTGTAATGAAAGCAAAAGCCATATATCACTATTTATCAGATTTATCCGATTCAACAAAAAACATAATTTCAAAAATCTAGAGTAATAAAAGAGCAGACCCTTATTAAGAAAATGATGCTCAGAAATTCAAAACCATGTAGAAGTAACTTAAACATGGTATAGTAGGCTATAAGAAAACATTCGATTCCCTCCCACACTCATGCTTCATGAAATCACCACAAATATTTGGAATTAATAAAAATATATGCTCGTTTCTGGCTGCTGCTATGAAATAGTGGAAAACAACTTTAATAGTGAATAAAGAACGATTTCGGAGATATCAGCATTAAACATAGAATTTTCCAATTTGATTCTTTTGCACCATTTCTCTTCAACATTTCTTTGATACCTTTGTCTATGATTCTTAATAAAACAAAACTTAGATATGAAATTCCTAAGTGTAATATTAAAATTTCCCATCTGTTGTATATGGATGACTTGAAGCTATATGGAAAATCGGCCCAGCAAATAGACTCTTTACTGAACACAGTTCGTATTTGCAGTCAGGACATCAAAATGGAATTTGGTCTAGATAAATGCTCAATTTTATCTATTAAACGAGGAAAAATTAATGACACTAGCAATTTATATTTTGATCAAGAGAAATTTATTAAAGTAATTTCAGCTGACGAACATTATAAATACCTAGGAATATTAGAAGCCAGTGACATTCTCCACTAGAAAGTTAAACAACACGAAGCGCCAGAATACACCAAAAGAGTTAGAAATATTCTGGAAACAAAACTAAATGGATTAAACACAATTAAAACAAAGAATTCTTGGGCTATATCAGTGGTCTCATATACAGCTAGCATAATAGATTGGACAAAATAAGACCTGGACAAATCGGATCGTAAAACTCGAAAACTAATGACTATGCATCATGCATTATATCCACGAAGTGATGTTGGCCGGTTGTACCTAGCAAGGAGAATAGGTGGAAAGGGTTTGCTGCAAGTGAGACAGACTGGAAGAACAAGAAATTAGCTTAAAAAGTTACATCGACAATAGCTCTCAGCAAATGCTTCAAGCAGTTACACAAGAGGGTCTTCTGAAAGCAATAGGAAACAAATGCGATTACAAAAAGGAACGGCAAAATAACCGATATGTCAGCTGGAAAAATAAACCTTTGCATGGCCAATTTCTTGGAAAAACTGATGACAAAATTGTCGTGAACAAGATGTGGAAATGGTACAATATGGATATATCAAAAAAGAAGCAGAAGTAGGTAAGCACTGGAACAGGCATTACAAACTAATGTAATGAAAGTAAAAATCTTGAACATCAATAATAATAACAAATGTAGATTATGCGATCAGAAAGATGAAACCCTAGAATATCTTATTAGTGCCTGCAGCAAGATAGCTCAAACCAACTATAAATACTGCCATGATGAAGTGACCAAAATAATTCATTGGCATGTATGCAAAAAAATATGGCTATCCTACATCTCATAACTGGTTGCAGCATAAAATAGAGACTGTATTGGAATACGAAACAGCAAACATTCTCTAGGATTTTCGAATACAAACTGTTCGGCATTTAGAATATGACATCACAATTATCGAACATCGACAGATTTGGATTATCGATATCGCAGTATACCCAGTGATAACAACAGTAACAACTAAGAACTGGAAAAAATTACTAAATATCGAGATCTGGCAATCGAAGTTGGATTAGGCTTAAACACACTTCGGCGTAAACAGGCTGTGGCTTAAATACAGTAAAGTTATCCCAATAGTTATCGGTGCACTTCGCATAATTTCCAAGAATCTATCCAACTATTGACAGCAATTAATCATCAACGAAATGATCCCTATATCACCTACAAAAACAGTATTACTTGGAACAGTCCATATTTCATATTTTACGACGCTACCTGACGGACTATTCTTAGATTCTTGGGTAGAAGCTGAATGAATTATTCTATATCAGCAGTAAAATTGTTCTTTAAATAATATTTGTTGTTTAAATAATGTTGTTTAAATCTTGTTTTGACTGTGTATCAATAATAATAATAATAATAATAATAATAATAATAATAATAATAATAATAATAATAATAATAATAATAATAATAATAATATTATTATTATTATTATTATTATTATTATTATTATTATTATTATTATTATTATTATTATTATTTCTCAAATAAATTACATACATCATATGAAGACAGTTATGCATAACAAATACTTTCTCGTACATAAAGTTTTTTTTTTAATATTAATAACAATAATAACTCTTTACAACATATATTATTATAATATTCATAATGATGATTATTTAAGATGTTTCTTTGCAATTTTACACTCTATATATACAACATTAATGGATATAATCACTCTATATTGCATACTTTTGTTACAGTTATTACATACATTACATACATTTGATTACATATGATACATTACTTACATTTGTTTACATATGATACTTACATTACATACGTTTGTTTACATATAATACATACATTACATACATTGGTTTTCATGTGATACGTACATTACATGCGTTTGGTTACATATGATACATCTTGGATGAGAACTAATTTCTCTGCTTTCGTCCTCGAAACTTATATGTTAGCTTATCTGAGGATGACACCAGTTGGTTATTATTTATTGGTTTTTTTTGCTGTGTTGGGAAGCTACGAAATGTATGATTGAGAAATTCGCGCGCACGCACTCACGCATGCACGCACACGCACACGCGCACACGTGCACACACACACACACACACACACACACACACACACACACACACACACACACACACACACACACACACACACACACACACACACACACACACACAACAACTTGGAATGTATTGATGCATCGCTGAACTGGAAGCCTGAACGAATATATTGTGTTTCATTAAGTTTGTATGGTATTTTGGGTGAGTGTTTCTTGTCCATAGTATGTCCTTAGAGCTCTTTTCAGGCTATTGTAGTTTGTATGGTTTCTGTATTCAAAAGGTAATTTGTTTATCATGTCTGGGATGTATAAGTTTCGCGTGGCCTTTCCATGGTGATTATTGTATTTATATGTGATATAATTAGTAGTCTGAGGTCTTCTTATACGGTATGTATTTCTGACTGTGCTGTAGTTGGCATCGAAATAATGTTTTAGCAAAGCTGCATAGTGACATAAATGTTTTGCTGTAAGTATTTTGTGTTCTGACATTGCAATGTATATAAAGTCGTTATTTTCTCTTTGTTCCCAAAAGATCAGTTTTATCATTTTGTACTGTGGCGACATTAATCTATTTAATTTGTAGGGTGCACAGAAAGCATACGTTGTTATAGCGTATCTTAGTATATTTTGGCATAGTGCTTTGTATATAAGCGATTTTAGGCGTATGGGAACTATGTCTTTTAACCTGTAGAGTTTGCCACTTATTTTTCGGAGTTTGTTGTATAGATGGTTTATGTGGCTATTCCAGTTCATATCTGCATCGAAGTAAACTCCAAGGTATCGTATTGTTTCAACCTGAGTGATTGTAGTGGTTTTGCTGTTCTGTGTGTTTTTCATGTTGGAAAGTGGATGTTGGATGGTTATATATTTGTAATCAACTGGTGGAGTCAGTGGATTTCTGAATATCATTAATTTTGTCTTTTCTGAGTTTAGGTGTATGGAGTTTTTTGTGAGCCAGTCTATGATCAGATTTATGTCATGTTGCATATTTGTTTGGGCTATGCTTGCGTTATTATGGATGGATATTATTGCTGTATCGTCTTCGTATTGGAATATCTTACCATTCAGTGGTAGCTGATTAATATCGTGCGTGTGAATGTTGAAGAGAGTTGGGGAGAGTACAGCTCCCTGTGGTACTCCACTGGTTACTGGTAGCTCTCTGCTTCGGTTTGACTCAATACGTGTGATATCCTTTCTATTTTTAAGGTAGTTTGTAAATCACCTGTGAAGAGGTCCGCCTATTTCAACATGCCTCAGGTTTGCAAACAAGGCTTGATGTGTAAGTGTATCGAATGCTTTAGTTAGTCAATATAGATTATCATGCCAATTTGTTTTGTCTAAGGCGGTATTAATTACGTCTGTAAAGTCTTCCAAGAGAGATGTTGTTCCCTTATTTTTCTGAAAACCATATTGTGTTTTGGGGATAATATGAAAGGTCTCTGTGTATGCTCTGAGTTTCTTCAGTATCATCCGCTCCATAATTTGATTGATAATTGGTAATGTTGCTATTGGTCTGCAATTGCTGATTAAATTTCTTTTTCCATGTTTGTATATGGGTGTGATTATGGCGGTCTTTAACATACTTGGTATCCGTCCGTTATTAATATTTTATTTATTAAGTTTAGTAAATACAAACTAAACAAAGGCCCAGGAATTGATGGTATCAGACCTAAAGATATAAAGCAACACGGAACTAGTTTAATTTGATTTGATGTATTGCAGAGAGAAGTTCTGCTTCTTTTATGGTTGGGAACCGTAATGTCTGTTTTGATTGTGGTCCAAGTGGAGTGTCTCGTTTTGTGATTGGGGGAATATTTCTGTGCAGTTCTTGGATGGAGTCTGCAAAGTATCGGTTAAAGTCAGTTGCTAGTTGTTGGATAGGTTTTTCGTCTTTCATGAAGCTGTGTTTTATGGTTTCGGAGGCGGTGGTGTTGGGAACAAAATCTAACATCTCATTGATCAGATGCCAGGTTTGTTTCATGTTGTTTTGTGCGGAGGTTAGTTTGTCTCTGTAGTAGCTTCTTTTTGCATTTCTGATTTGTGTTGTAAAGCGATTCCTTGTTATCTTATATTCAGTTTTTAAAGCTGTGTTATTTGGATATCGCTTTAATTCGTTCCATAAAGCGTCCTTTCTGTGTATTTCTAGGATTAAGATTTGTGTTATCCAAGGATGTTGTGTTGTTTTTGAACGAATTCTGACTTTCTTTTTAGCTTTCTTATATATTTCCTCCAGTGTGAGTTTAATGTTGTTGTATAAGATATCTGCTGAATCTGATGCCAGGTGTTCCCAGTCTGTTTTTCTTATTTTGTGGTTGACTATTTCTTCGTCTATTATTGTTTTCTGTCGCTTTTCTTCTGTGGGACATTGCATGGATATTGTCTTGGTGTGCAGGTTTGAAGCGGTGAAGTAATGGTCTGCTACTTTGCACTTTATTACTGATGCAGTGTAACTGTTTGGTGGTGCTCGGACGTTTATATGATCTAGACAGGAGGCACTGATAGTATTTCCGAATATTTCTTCTCTAGTACATGATGTTATTGTTAGTATTAGATTATACATGGATAGCGTGTCTAGTACAGTGTTGTTCTGGTTTTCGTTTGCAATATTTATGTTTATGTCTCCAATTATCATTAGGTATTCGGTTGAGCATATTTCTTGGTGTGAAAGCCAGCAATTGAGTTCGTCCAAGAATTTTATCATGTTTTCGTTTGGTGGCCTGTAAAGAGCATTTAGTATTATGGGATGCTGTGTGTTAGTGGTATTAGTGATTTCGAGGCAAAGGGTTTCAGCATGCTCAAACTGATAGGCCGTTTCTTTTGCTATTAATTTTTGTTTCATAAATATTAATATTTCACCCCCTCTTTTTTTTTGGCGGAATGATCTATGTTGTTGGAAGCCTGGAATTTGGAAAGCAGTCGCTTCGTCGTTAGTTATGGATACTTCTGTAAGAATCAGTATATCAATAATAACAGTGTGATTCCTCAGATAAGCCTGTAACACTAACCAATGTTTTCGGATGCTATTGATGTTAATATGCAAGATTGGGAGACCTCTTGCTTGTACTGTGTGTTGTTTCCATGCATCAATGATAATAATAATGCTATTATTGTTGTTGTTGTTGTTGTTGTTAGAACACTTGACATGTAATGCTATCGTATTATCCAATGCGTTACTTGAAGTTATTTATATCAATAATTTCACGAAGATGATTATTATAATAATTGGAGTCTGAGCATTAGAGTACGATTTTTCCATACTGGATGGCTAACAATCCATTTTGTTTTGTAATTAGATGAATAACATAATATATCGGCAATTATGTAAATAAACGAAAAACTCATTTGGGAATATCAAAAGATTTATTTTACATCCGCTGTCGGAGGTTTATCTGCAAATAATGCAATGAAGAAATGACGATACTTTTGATACTTTAACAAGACAATTTACAAAGCATCAAAAGTATCGTCATTTTTTCATTGCATGCTTTGTGTAATTTCTCTACTAAACTTGAGTACATTTCTCTCTTAATTTTATTATATCAGTTATACGAGCCAAATAAATAGCCTGCATTCCATTAATTCGTCTTCCATTTCATTTCCAGACAATTTGTTATGTACATATATACAGATGAGCGTTTCATAACATTCAGGAAATAAAAATGCAAATCATCACTTCTTACTAAAGGAAAATCAGTTGTATTAACATAAAATGAGATTCATTTTAGTTGGGGGGGAGGGGACTACAGGAAGAAGAACGTTCTCAGTGATTTAGATATTTCATTCCATTCAGGTTTTAACCTCTCTTCTATGGAAAGGTGGTAACTGATATTTTCTTTAGGAATAAATATGTAGAATCTAAGTAATGATACTACTTAATACATTAATTATAATATAATAATATATTAATACATAATACTTGATTTATGCCTGCTATTTTATGAAGCTAACAGCAACGTTTTTTTTATAATGATGAAAAGGTTATTTTTTTTTTGACCACGAGAACTATAGGAGAGATTGATGACCGACAAGTTTCGCCAACTTTAGCTGTTTGGCTTCGTCAGGGTAAAAATAGATGTAAGACAACTTAAACGCTAAAACTGTTACACTAAAACTATAAATGAAGGAAGAACCGGATACAATTGTATTTTTACAAAAAACAGAAGAACGCGTACTTCACAAGCATCGAACGTGTATGATCTCACTTGTTGTTATGTAGGAACGTTCTGTAATTGGAGCAAGATTTAATTCTGGCATGCTTAAAGATCTTATGAGGGTCTTCCAAACCTCAGGCAGAATTAATCCTTGGTTTCTATTTAGGTTTTGTTCTAAACCGATCACTGTTATGGCTTCTTTTTATGATTCGGGAGTGGAAATCCTCCTCTAAGTAGGGCATGGAGCTTTTGTCCCATTCTATGATATGGTTTGTCCTGGAGAAATGAAAAGCTAACCCTGATTTGTCTTCTCTATTATTGTTTACGTCTCCTACGTATTCTTTTTCTGATTTCAAAACTTCTAGAGGTGTGACCAATGTAGCTTAAGCCGCACGAACAGGGGATGTTGTAGACTCCGGCATATTTGAAAAAAGGATGGCTATCTTTTGGAGATCTTAAGAATTGGCGGATGGTCTTTGAAAGTTTAAAAGCCACTCCTATTCTATGTGGCTTGAGGAGTGTAGCAATCTTATTGGAGACTGTCCCCGTATATGGAATCACGATAGTGGAATTATAATGTATATCTTCAGGCTGTCTTTGTGGGTGTGGGGTCACAGAAAAGTGTCTTGTGGATCAATTTTATAGGATAACCATTGTTTATAAGGTTATTTGATATCATGGATAGTTCATGGTCTTTATCATCTGTAGTGATGAGAGAGACTCTATTTTTTTAGCATGTGTCAGATGCTAAGTTTCTGGGAAATGTAGTGTGAAGAAATGAAGTGCAAGTATCGACCAGTGTTGGTTGGTTTGCGATAGACTGTAAGGCTGATGCGTCCATCTATTTGTTTCTTAATTAAAGTGTCCAGAAATTACAATTGTTTTTATTTCTCTAGTTCTAAGTTGAATTTAATTTTGTGATGCAATGAGTTGCTCTTGCTGAGAAAATCGAACAGATTCTTTTCTGTGTTTTTTCCAAAAAAAATAAAAATGTCGTTCACATATCTCCACTACACTGTGGGTTTAGGGTCTAGTTGAGATAAAATTTTACTTTAAAGTTTCTCCATGAAGAGATCCGCACAAGGCAGTGAAAGAGGGCTTCCCATTGCAAAGCCTGTTAATTGTTGATAAATCAGGTTATTCCATAGGAAGAAATTAGATTTTAACCAATGATAGAACAGAGACGTAATGTCTTGAGGGAAAAGGTTTCTTAAAACGTCGATTATTTCATCTACTGGAATATTGAATAAAGATGTAACATCCAGGCTTGCCAGAAGGTCTGTATTGGAGATCGAGATGTTACTTAATTTCTCAACGAAATGTTGTGAATTTCGTATGTAGATATCCGAGTATTGCGAATATGTGCCTTAAGGAGATCTGCGAGGTGTTTCGATAATAAATAAGTGGGTGAATTAATTCCATGAACAATAGGGCGTATCGGTATTCCATTTTTGGGAACTGTGGGAGAGCCATATAGTCTCGGCGTTAGTGGATGCATTGACTTTAATCTTAGTTTTAAGTGTGTTGTCCAGCTATTCATATTACGTAACAAGTCGTTGGTATCATTGTGATTCTGTAATGTGGGGATCTGAATCTAAAACACAGTAGGTAGATGTATCAGAGAGTAAGTTAGTGATCTTTTCTTTGTAATGTCTGGTGTTTAAGATCACTGTAGAGTTTCCTTTATCTGCTTTTAAGGTGATGATTTTTTTATTTTTCTTCAACCTAAACATAGCGCTTTTCTCTAGAGGAGTGATATTCTTATTGGGAGCTCTTGAAGAAGAGAGAACGATAGTGATTTTTAGTCTGAGATCCGGTAACGATGAAACTGCCTTTTCTATGTTGCATATGATGTCAACTTTAGGAATTTGGTCAGGGATAATAGCAAAGTTGAAATCTTTTTTAAGTATACTAATTTCTGGTTTTGTTAAAATGTGATCGGAGAAATTGAAGATAACTGTCTTATCCGGCAGATTACGTTTTGACTGAAAACGTTTTTCATAAAGAACGTTACATTTTTTTTTAATTTGGCTTTGTTTGCTGATTGAAAAGGCCTTCTCAAAACTATTATTTATCCTTCTGTCTTACGTTCCTACATAACAACAAGTGAAATCATACACGTTCCATGCATGTGATGTTCGCGTTCGTCTGAAAATACAATTGTATTCGATTTTTCCTTCATTTATAGTTTTTGTGTAACAGTTTTAGCGTTTAAGTTGTCTTACATCTTTTTTTTTACCCCGACGAAGCCAAACAGCTAAAGTTGGCGATACGTGTCGGTATTTTCTAACTTATTTCTAACTTAATTTGAAATAAATTTTGACCTATATAAACTTAAATAGAAGTCAATCTCTCCTATAGTTCTTGTGGTCAAAAATAATCTTTTTATCATTAGTAATAGCCTCCATGGGGAAATAAAACACCGGGTACGTCGTTTGGAGCTACTTAAATACAAAAAAAGCCAAACTGTGAAATTAAAAATTACCTTACTTTTGTGAAAAAGATGCAGGAACCATAATATCATTACTAAGTTTTTCATTTTGAAAGAATGGTTCCATTCACGAAGAGCTAAGCATATATATTTTATATGCTTAGCTCTTCCATCCTTGGCACTTTTACTTGAGCGGATACAACATATTAGATTTGAATTAAGCCAAGCAGGTATGCAATGCTATCAGATTTACGAACATATCTCCAGCAATTTAGACCAAAACCTATGGTCACTTTTAGACAGAATGATAAATAATAGTTTTGACAAGGCCTTTTCAATCAGCAAACAAAGCCAAATTAAAAAATGTAACGTTTTGTATAAAATGTATTTTATATAAACATTTATATAAAATGTTTTCTTTAAGAAACAACTTGAAGTCCGAACTAAAATGACCTGCTTATCTTCTATACAGGAAAGGGTTTGCATTCTTTACTTCAATACTCTTTGATTGCTTGCTGTTGTATTATTTCTCCTCTGACTTATATCATCTAGAAACATCACTTATCAGAAATTGTTTACAGAAAAGGAATTTGACTTTTAATCGCGATCGGCAAGAATTACATTTTAAGATGGCGAAGGGATACCTGCAGGTGTTGAAAATATTCAAAAATGATACGGAAGTGACATTTTATTCTGGATGTGAAGTGAGTGTACCCAGACAACAATATTCTGTTTACAGAAGAGAGATACATTATAGAAATCATGTATCTCCATTTTACCTACTACATCCTCCATCCTGCTTGCTATTGCCTATTATCCAATTCTGGTTATTTTCTAATTGTACACATATAGAAGCATAATAAACAAACCCTTCATTTTTGTAGTTTCACCTTCTACATCACGATGGTTGTTTTTTTAATATCATCAAGCAGAAGAGAAACAGGCCTATCTGGCGAATTATTGTGCACTGTTCTCTACCATCCTCCAAACAGACCTGAAGTAAGGATTAATGATACGTTTTTCGAAAAATGTAGCCTTTGATTCAGTCTATAATTTCTGGTTTCCTCCAGAACATCGTTTTTCTAATACAGAATATTGTGTTTTATTTTTCATCCACTGTAGGATATTTAGAAACGAATAATGCAATGACTAAAAGACAATAGTTTTGGTATTTTAAGAAGACAATTCACAAAGCATCAAAAGTATTATCGTTATTTCTTCAGTTGTATGCTTCGTGTAATTTTTCTGCTAAACCTGAGTACACTACTCTTTTAATTTTATTCTATCAATTATACGAGTCAAATAAATAGCTCTGCATTCCAATAATTAGTTTCCTTCTTCATTTTTAGACATTTTGTGATGTATTTACAGCTTTTCACAACATTATGGAAATAAAAATGAACATCATCACTTCACGTATATAGGAAACAAAGCTGAATTAACATAAAATGAAATATTTTTAGGGGGAGGCACATTAAGAAGTCCCTTCCTTATTCAGTGATTTATATATGTACTTCTATTTAAGTTTTACTCTCTCTTCTTCTAATGGTGGTAACATGTACTTTACTTTCTTCAGGCATAAATTTACTTCACCATCCAAAACAACGAACACTTTTTTTGCTCTGCATAGCATTCGTTTTTAGTGCATAACTTTACAGTCACCAATAGTGGATTAGTGACTTGTAAACTATTCAACGGTAGGATATGAAATATTGTTTAATGTGCTAAATACTTATCACCCAACAGAGAAATCGACTTAAATACACTAATCACATTGGGGTATGATTGGTATCTATGCTTATCGTCTACTAACAAGCGTTGGTTATATTCTAATTATATAACAAGATTTCTGGAAACTTTTCACACAGATGTATTTGCTCAATCAGACCTCATCAATTCAAAAAGGTTTACCACCTCTGAGCGCGCTTTTATTTTACAAACATCTTTTCTCACGAACATCATTAACGCAAGATCGCTTTACCTCGTAAATAATATCAGAGAATCATAAGCTTAAAACCACAGTATGAAATTTATAAAAATATTTGAAAGAAATCAATAGAAATAGTCTCATTCTCCATAAACGTTTCGGGCTTAATGCTCTAATCATCATCCGAACACTTTATGTAAATTTAGTTACTGCTTTCATAGCGCAATTAATTCCAAATTTAGAAGATGTCACTGAAAGAAAAATCTCGGTGTTCTCACGAATTTATATGTAAGGGAGAATAAAAATATCTCGAATAATTTGAAAGTAAAACTCGAGTAAAACTCTGACAGTTCGATATGAGAGAAGATTTCAATCTCAGAGTCAAATCGCAGAGTCGAATGCTGGAAAATTTTGAATATTCCAAAGATGCTTAGAAACGAAGTAAATTGTGAAGTCATGAAAGAACGTTCACAAATACCGAGTGTGTTTTATGTAAAGAAGGTAAACCAGTCGAGGAATATATATAGTTTACAGACAGAAAATTTTAGCCTTATATTTGTCATTTATTCTAATTCCGCTAGATAAATGATCTTCAAGATACTCCTAATTCGACATGTCATACGATTTTTCACCATGAACTTGAACACGCACATCGTAATCTGTGTAGACAAACATAGTAAGGGAAAATATTAAATTATTTATGAAGCTGCAGAAATATGTCCGTTGTTCAATTTCTGTCATTTAATTAATCGCATCATCTTAGAAAACGAAGTCCAACAGGATTTTCCATTGAGTCCACTCCTCTTTGCACTAGTATTTGGGCCATTCTTAAAATGGACAAGTAATATTAGTGTGATACCAGGAAATCCCTTTCCAGCTACATCAAAGAAGAAATTAATTGAGAAATAGTTATAAAAGAGAAATAATAATTACAACAAGAAGAATCAATCTATCAATCAAAAACCAATCTATAAAAAACAACGTTAGAATTATTAATAGAAGACTTTTCTCCTTTTCTCTATTGGACTGAGCAAATATATATTACAATCCCTAATATGATATTTCTTGTTAAAACTTGGAATATTTATTTATGCAAGATAAAACGAACATAAATTCCAAAGTTATTATCATAATGTATATGTGCTTATCAGAAAAACTACATTAATTGCCAAACTAATATTGGCAACCGAGCTGCGAAAAATATACTGGGAGAAATTCGATAATGACAGCCAGTAGAAGCCTTGAAACAATAAGATATTCTTTACCACATTATCTATCGCTGCTTTCCATTAAAACAGCATTAATCTTTGAGTACAGCATGCCAAAGAAATCGCTATATAATGAAAACAAAATAAGAGAGAATAACCACCGTTTCCGGTGTAGGAGGAATAGGAAAATAAGAATTCTTGGAGAATTAGCATTCTCGAAATATTGGTGTAGTCCACCAACACCGGAAAGAAGTACTGTTAGTATATCTTTCATTAGTACTTCAATTGTGCATTCTAACTTGCAGGTGAATAATAACAGAAGGGAAGTGCTAAACAATCGTAAGCTGCGAGGGCTTACTCGAGAACGGAAATCACCAAGTTTCCGAATAGATAAAATAAACTGAATAGATCAATGACTTTTTCTATGGAAATTCACAAACACCAAATAATAATAACATATACTAAATTTTTCATTACTAAATTTATATCAATTTTTCATTTATCTTCATTTATTACTTTTAGTATGTCAATCCCTTTATTAACAGTACACATAGAATAGCCAACAGTAACTGAATACTGTTTATAAGTAACGATGAAAATATTTATTGAAAATTGAATTAGTGTAGGGCAGGGAAATTATGATGGTATTAAATTAACACATTTTATTGGACTTATTAATTAGAAACAAGAAATAACCATAAATATTTTATTATTTTATAAAATTATCCCAAATCAGAAATCAAAGCAGAGAATTAACATAAAATAAAACAATTAAATTAACAATAAAAGTCACAATTATTTATTACGTTCCAGCCAACAGTAATACACAGCAACAAAGCAGACGCAAGAACACATTGGCTGTAAAAATGACATAGCTAGTACCAACCATTTCTTCTTGCATTTAAAATAGATCAGCTACGAAATTACGGGACTATGTCGATTGATGTACGCCACACATTTTATTTGGCCGTCGAAGAATTTTTTGATACTCAACAGGAAGACGAAAATCCCCAGAGAGAAAAACTGCTCATCCGGACGATTGTGGACCTGTACAACAAGTGGAAGAACGAAACCTGTATAGATTTCGATGCTGCCCTAGTGCAAAGTTGGATTTACACTCCAGCAAAGGTGTGCTTTTGGAAGAAGATTGATGACATGAAACTGACTGGAGATGTTCTGCTGTGTTTGTATCGGTGTGATCGGTTGAAAGGGCTTGCAAATCAGATTCGGGTGTATACCAGGCAGATCAATTCATTGTGGTCATTATCTGAAAAATCCGTTCCGGAGAAGAGATCAGAGTGGGAATCACCTTTAGCTTATTTCCATCGTGCTGCCAATGCAAAGAGGTTGGAATTCGAATTCGGTATGCGGTTCATTGATGTTATTTGTTGTAACGAACGTGATTTGATCCCGGTAGATTGCTTTAATGTTGACAGCAATATTCATGACTTGTTGGATCTAATGCTCACCCTTGGATATCACTTAAATGAAACGAACTTTACTCGTCCTGATTACTACTTTGACCTCGATAATCACCTGTATAACAAACTGCTGTTTTTTTCTTGAGCAATTATTTTGGGATCATGAATGATCCCAAAATAATTTTTGGGATCATTCACAATAATTTTCTCAATTGATGGATGTTCTGAAGAACATCCATCAATTGAGAAAAAAACTTATAAAAAGTAATCTGGAGAAAACTGCCTTCACGATTCCATTACTCCTTAACGTCACACCTCAGTTGAACATAGAAATCGTATTATCAGCGCTTCGTAGACTATTTGAAATTTTCTCTTTAGCCGATCCCAAATACATCAGTTATTCTAATATTTTTGATGTCTTGGAAGAATGGATTCCGATGATCAAAGATCGATGTTTAATTCCATCCAGACTCACCCGTCTGTGCCGATGCGTCATTAGAAGTATCTTGTATGAAAACTGGCAGCTTCCTGAAGGAATTTACAAACTTGGTTTCCCCACGAATATATGCAAATACATTCATTTTCTAGAAGTTTAAGAAGCGACGAGCAACTTTAGCATTTTTGAGTATTTCACTCGATTCCCTGATTTGTTTCAAAATTCAGTATATTTTCATTAATTATAAGGTACGTCAGTAAAGGGAATATCTTAACACTTTCCTTCTGTGATATTATTAATCAGCAATATTCATGAACATGTACACACATCACATATTTTTCTGTATGAAATATTTCTTCTCTACGAACGTGCATCTTGTTGCATCTTCAATGAACTGTTTACATCTACAGGAGAAGATGTAACGTCACCTTTTCTTTAGTGTTTGTTCCATGTTTTGCTTCTTTAAAAATCATGTGTTTATATTTTCGTATGTGCAGATGTTAGAAATGCTTAAAACGTATAACGAAACAACGTAGTTCCATCTACTAATTTTTAATTCTTCTGCTTTAACCACGTGATGAAAGTTCGATTTCTCTTGAACCAGAAGAAAAATAAGACTTTATGGTAGAAATATTCAAAATTTTAGAAACATTATATATATATATATATATATATATATAGAAAATAAAGATTGGACGACGGAGTCTATCTTGCAATAAATTATCAAGATAGACTCCGTCCATCTTGATAATTTATTGCAAGATAGACTCCGTCGTCCAATCTTTATTTTCTTGCTATTTTGGTATTTCAGTAAGTCGTAAGAAAGTTATTGAACATTTCCATAAATTGCTTCTATAGTGATTATATTAGCTTCAATGTGCGATCGATCTAAAATACAATTTAATTTTGGCTAGGCAATACAAGATGTCATTAATAATGCTTAAATAATATAGTCCAAAGAATCTTTATTTTGGATTTGTAGATTGGAATTACTTCCAAAAGAGACCATAAATGTATCTTTATGGTGTGTACACTTCGTCTCTCATCCTGCTTCGAACTATTGTACATTGTTTATGATTTGTCTTATGATCCGCCTATAGAAGTACCAAGTACTGTGAAATCTCAGTGTAATAAAACGTGGAACTTTTTAAGTTGCAAGTACTAAATCTACATCTTTTATTTCTTTACGTGCGGAAGTTACGAAATTAGCAATGATTATTCTCTCTCTCTCTCTCTCTGTCTTATTTGCAGCCAGTGCAACAGTTTCATCTTCTGTTCACCCTCGAATCTTTCACTTATCTGTCTTCGTCCTTCTCATCAACTTTCTAGTTTATTTTAAAATCTATTTTATCCTCGATATCTTTCATAATTTTCCTGTTTTACCTTCATTAATCACCGATGTAAAGGGTACATTTATTATAGACTACGTTTGGCGATACTTTCATCAACACATCGCCACAACTTCCTCATGGGAGTTCACTTCGCTTGTGGTACTCACTTCTGGAAAATCTTAATGAAAGGATTTGATATTCAGATTATTGCTCACCCTATTTGCAAGACAGTTATTCGAATCCATTAAAGAGATATTCGGAGCAAACGTCCGTTCTCCCGATTTATTTTAGTATTTTGTAATTATTTAATCTCTTCTGTGACAATTTCTATTCTGTTTAATATCCAAGTACCTTATTATACTCATTTACTATACACGCTTTATTATATACTCACAATGGATATTTTCAGAAGCATTAAAAATGCTCGTCATCTCATCGTTTTGTATTTTGAGCATATGTTACTCAAACGAAACAATAATAGAACGTATAAAGAAAAATTAGAAAACAACATGCTATGTTGTTTTCTAACAACATACTTGGATTATACGAACCTAACAACAAACCATTGCAAGAATCTCTTGTTCTCCTATTGCCTATTTTTATCGTACAGCCAATAGAAAAAACTGAGGTTTAATTCCAGTAAGCCTGTTATTAGTGCTATTTGTTACAGTATACGGATTCTTGAGTGAATAAACTTACGTAGTTATCTTAATCGTGATCTTTTTTTCTAATTTTAAATGAAATCCTGCCTAATTATTATTCCTTCTCTGCTAGCATACGGAATCATTTTTAAATGAAATTCCCGTTTTCTATCACGAGAATTCTGAAGTAATTTGAGAAATATAGCAACTTGTGTTAAATGCTTCTTTATTCTTTATTTTAAATTCATCTGTACAGATACGTCATCAGACGTCATCAGGAGTCGTTTTCCATGAAAGCTAGCACTACAACGTGACCTTCCTCAAAGTGTCTTGCAGATATGTTGACCTTATAAACGATTAAGACGTTCCTCATGCCACAACTGTCTTTGAATTAGTGTGTGGTAGCTGATCTGTTTTAAAATTTGTCTTCGTTTTTCTATTATTAAGTAATGACAGAAGACGATATTAAAATGGTTAAATGTACTGTGCTGTGAATCTCGTTTTATTTCATGTATCTCTCATGATAAATCTGTTGTTTCTACTCAAGAATTCCAGATGTATACATTAATATTCGTTTACTCATTATCAACGAAAGGGACAATTTTCGCTAGTGATGGGGGATTTTAATGCCAAAATTGGGAAGTTCACGCCAGGCATGGAGGATGTGATAAGCAGGGTTCGGAATTGATAACAGAAATGAAAGAGGAGAAAGAATATTAGAATTTTGTAAAGCAAATAATCTATTTATCTGTAATATTCTTTGTTTCCATAGACCTTCCCACAAATACACATGGACCTCATTATTATTATTATCAATTATCAATAATTGTTAATATCAATACAATAAAGAACTGTATTGATTACATTCTAATCAAACGCAATTGGAAATCATCAATGCAAAATGTTAGAACTTTAAAAACTTCAGACTTCGACACTGACCATGAACTGATTGCTGCAAAAATTAAACTAAAATTCAAGTAGCGTAAATCACGAGCTCCTATCAACAAAATGGACCTGTCAAAACTGAAACGAACTCTATGCAAGACAACTATCAGACACCAATAGGAAATGAGTTTAGAAGATTATCCTATGAAAATATACAAAATGCATGGAATCAAGGTAAAAAAATTACAAGTACTGCAGGAAACATACTTGGTAGAACATCAAGACCAAATCATGAATGGATAACCCCTGAAATTCTAAATACTTTAGAAGAAATAAGAGCAGCAAAGCATATATTAAATATACCAAATACAGAGGGAAATAAACAACATCATAAGAATCTTAAAAACAAAATTGATAAAATGGACATTTCTGCCAAAAATAACTAGTTGGAGGAAAAAGAAAAACTGTGCGAAGAAGCTAATAAAAGAAATGATAAAAAAACAGTATACAAAATTATCAAAGAATTAACTAATATCTATAAAGATAAACCATTAACAATGAAAGATAAAAACAATCTAGAAACTGTGTCAATACAAAATATATTAATGTTTGATAGTAGTCCTTCCAAATATTAAATTTGGAAGGACTACTATCAAACATTATTTCAAAAAGACCAAGAGGAGGAAAGTATAACAGAAAAGATGATATACGAAAAGGCACCACCCATAACTCCAGCAGAAATTATAAATGCAATAAACCAAATGAAACTTTCAAAATCTACGGGTAAAGATGAAATATCTATAGAACTATTGAAAAATATGGTGGCAAGGACGCCATTAATTTCTTAGTGACTTTATTTAATCAAATTCTTTACACTGAAGTAGTTCCAACTGACTGGAAAACAGGAATTATTATTTCAATTCACAAAAAAAGGAGACAAAAGAATATGTGAAAATTATAGACCCATAACACTCTTAAGTCATAGTTATAAACTATTCATTCGGATTATAAAAAAGCGAACACAGGTGCTTACAGAATAATTCATAGAAAAAAACCAAGCAAGATTCAGGCCACATAGATCCACTGTAGACCATATCTTCACCATTAATAATATAGCAGAAAAATATTGTGAATACATCCTGCCCATATACTGTTGTTTTATAGATTTTAAGCAAGCCTTTGATTCAGTTAATAGAAATAAATTTATCACTATCCTAAAAAAGGTAAAAATAGATTCTAATATTTTAACATTTGTTACAAATTATTATGGACACATCAAAGCTTTTGTTAAAACGAACAACATTAAAACCGAGGATTTCAGAGTCGAGAAAGGTGTCACGCAGGGATGCCCTCTCTCACGTCAACTCTTTATCATCTTCCTAGAAGTCTATAAAACCATAGCTGATGAACCAGGTGTAAAGATCAATGGTACCAACATTAATCACATAAAATACGCGGATGGGTATCATTATTTTAGCAGATTCTAAACCACAGCTAGAAAAAAGTATTAATATTTTAAATGACTCTTGTAAAACTTAAGGTATGAAAATAAATCTTCATAAAACAAAAGTAATGAAGACAGGTAGAGAAGAAGAAAATATTTCTATAAATCTCGAAAATCACCTGATGGAACAAGTTAATAAATATGTTTATCTTGGCAGTCTTATATCCAATAACCTCAACAATAAGGAAACAGTAAAACACAGGCTAAACCTTGGACCAAAATGAATAAACTAAACAAAATACGAAAAAATAAAAATATCCCAACAAGTCTAAAATTGAAATTATATAAAACAATTATTATCCCATCGGCTACCTATGCTTCAGAAGCCTGGCGATTAACTCAACAACCAATCAAGAAACTTCAAGCATTTGAAATGAAATGCCTCATAGAAATTAATAACACCCACTGGATGCAACACAAGACTAATGATCAAGTCAGAACAGATTTAAACTTCCCAGATAATATAATAGACACAATCATTAAGCATCAACTGAGATGGTTTGGTCATATTCAGAGAATGCCCCCCCCTCATAGACTACCATATTTAGCTCTGAATGGATAATATATAGGAAGAAAAAGACCTAGAGGCAGACCAAGAAGTACTTGGATAAAGTTGCTGAAAGAACATTCCCATCTACCCAACTATAGAGTTATGATCGAGATGGCTAAAGATTGCGACAAGTAGAGAACCTTTCTTCTTAGTGGACTCAACCCCATTATCAAGTGGATGAGATGGATGAGATATTATTACTGTTGTTGTTGTTGTTATTATTATTATAATTAATATACAAACACCACCGCCTCCGAAACCATAAAACACAGCTTCATGAGAGACACAAAACCTATCCAACAACTAGCAAATGACGTTAACCAATACTTTGCAGACTCCACCCAAGAACTGCTCAGAAATATTTCCCCAATCACAAAACGTGACCTTCCACTTGGACCACAAGCAAAACAGACATTATGGTTCCCAAGCATAAAAGAAACAGAACGTTTCCCTGTAACACATCAAATCAAACCAAACAAAGGTCCAGGAATTGTTGGTATAATACCTAAAGATATAAAGCAACATGCAACTAGTTTAAGTCCTATCCTAATAAAATTAATAAATATAATATATAAAACAGGATAGATACCAAGTATACTAAAGACCGCAATAATCAAACCCATATACAAACAAGAAAAAAGAAATTTAAACAACAATTACAGACCCAGAGCAACATTACCAATTATCAATCAAATTATGGAGCGGATCATACTGAAGAAACTTACAGCATACACAGAGACCTTTCATATTATCCCCAAAACACAATATGGTTTTCAGAAAAATAAGGGAACAACATCTCTCCTGGAAGACTTTACAGACGTAATTAATACCGCCTTAGACAAAAAAAAATTGCCATGGTAGTCTTTATAGATCTAACTAAAGCATTCGATATCCTCAAACATCGAACCTCGCTAGAAAAGCTGAGGCATGTTGGAATAGACGGGCCTCTTCACAAGTGGTTTACAAACTACCTTAAAAATAGAAAACATTTCACACGTATCTGGTCAAACCGAAGCAGAGAGCTACCAGTAACCTGTAGAGCACCACAGGGAACTGTACTCTCCCCCAACTCTATTCAACATTTACACTCACGATATTAATCAGCTACCACTCAAAGGTAAGATATTCCAATACGCAGACGACAGAGTAATAATATCCATCCATAATAACGCAAGCATAGCCCAAACAAATATGCAACATGATATAAATCTGATCATTGACTGGCTCACGAAAACCTCCAGACACCTAAACTCAGAAAAGACAAAATTTATGATATTCAGATATCCACTAACGCGACCAGTTGATAATAAATATATAATCATCCAACATCCACTTTCGAACATACAAAACACAAAGAACAGCAAAACCACTACAATCACTCAGGTTGAAACAATACGATACCTTGGAGTTTACTTTCATGCAGATATGAACTGGAATAGCCACATAAACCATGTACACAACAAACTCCGAACAATAAGTGGCAAACTCTACAGGTTAAAATACATAGTTCCCATACGCCTAAAAACACTAATATACAAAACAATATGCCTAAATATACTAATATACGCAATAACAACGTATGCTTTCTGTGCACCCTACAAATTAAATAGATTAATGTCGCTACAGTACAAAATGATAAAACTGATATTTTGGGAACAAAGAGAAAATAACGACCTTACATACATTGCAATGTCAGAACACAAAATACTGACAGCAAAACATTTATGTCATTATGCAGCTTTGCTAAAACATTATTTCGATGCCAACTATAGGACAGTCAGAAATACACACTGTATAACAAGACCTCAGACAACTAATTATATCACATACAAATACAATAATCACTACGGAAAGGCCACGCGAATCGTCTACATCCCAGACATGATAAACAAATTACCTTTAGAATACAGAAATCTTACAAACTACAATAGCCTGAAAAGAGCTCTAAGGACATGCTATGAACAAGAAACACGAACCCAAAATACCATACAAACTTAGTGAAACACAATATATTTATTGAGGCTTCCAGTTCAGCGACGCATTAATACATTCCAAGTATGGACTGTATTGATGCATCGTATTGACACACACACACACACACACACACACACACACACACACACACACACACACACACACACACACACACACACACACACACACACACACACACACACACACACACACACACACACACACACACACACACAGTGGTTCTCAGATAAGCTTACATATAAGCTTCGAGGATGAAAGCAGAGAAATTAATTCTCCTCCAAGATGTATCATATGTAACCAAATGCATGTAATGTACGTATCACATGTAAACCAGTGTATGTAATGTATGTATTATATGTAATCAAATGTATGTAATTTATGTAATAACTATAACAAAAGTATTCAATATAGAGTGATTATATCCATCGATATTGTATGTATAGATTGTAAAATTGCAAAGAAACATCAGTAATAATCATCATTATGAATATTATACTAATATACGTTGTAAACAGTTATTGTTATTATTATTGTTTAAAAAAATTGATGTACGAGAAAGTATTTGTTATTCATAATTGTCTTCACATATAATGTATGTAATTTATCTGAGAAATAATAAAAATGTTAAAAAAAATAAATAAAAATAAAACAAAATTATAACAACAACAACATACTGGACTCTGACTAATTCTGGAGACACAATTTACTGGATAACAGGAAAGAAATTATATAATTTGAACATTTTATTTAGTAGAGGAGATCTAGGAGATTAACATGGAAGGAGTTACATATGCACAGAGATAAAAAGGGTACACAAGAATGAGAGGCCATCTTTGAGACTCCTGTAAAAATGCACCGAAGAAGGGAATGTGGAATTTGCTTACATTGCTAGTAATGGTGAATGCATTGCATGAATAGATAATGTAAGGAGGCGATAGGAGCACTGTGTTAGGCCTTGAAGAGATTACTCGTGTATGATTTACAATAACCTTTGTAATTATTTGACAAATAATTACAATGGATATTGAAATTATTTGCCATTATTTGTCATGTACTGATATGGGCTAAGTTTTGCGTTGTCACATAATCAACTGTAGCCATTTTCTCGGCCGATATTTGAGCAGTAAGCAATGTTTCAGTTGAATACAGACATTAGTCCTCTTGACTATAAACATACCATGAGTTAAAATTGTTCATCGTAGGTCCAACAAAATTCTATAAAGGGTTTCGGGTCAGTCAAATTTGGGCGCAAAATAAAGACATAACACTGCTGTGTGTTACGACCTTATAATAAGTAACAATTAATGTTACTCCACTTTTGAATTGTCAATGTTTAATTACAAAAAAAAAAAAAACAACCAACAATGAAGCAGTTGCAACAATAAAATTAGCTGAAATACAGCACATCACGCACAAATATATTCCATCCTTAGCCCAAATGGATCAGCTACTAAGTTATGGTACTCCATCTACCAGTTTAGACAGAGAAATTTCTCCCGCCATTGAAGATCTTTTAAATTATCAAAAAGAAGCTGAGAAGTCCCAAAGAGTTAAACAAACCATCCGAACCGTTGTGGATTTGTACAACAAATGGAAAGAGGAAACAGGTATAGACTTCGATGATGCCGAACTACAAAATATGATTTATATCCCAGCTAAGGTGTGCTTTTGGAACAATATTGAAGATCTGAAACTTGTGGGTGATCTTTTGATGTGTTTGTATCGGTGTGATCGTTTCGATGGAATTGTGGATCAGGAAGTATTGTATCCACAAAAGATCCTTCCATTATGGCAATTACCAGGATTAGACGTTCCCGAATGCACACCAGTGGAAGAGTCTCCTGTTGCTTATTTCAATCGTGCAGCCAATGAATGCAGGCTACAGTTTGAATCTGGTGATCGATTCATTGATGTCATCTGTTATAGCAGACAGCTTTTCGAATATGTAATTTCTTATGGTTATAGTAACCTTGATCTGATTTTTCGAATACTCAGGCTTGGAGGTCACTTAAATGAAAACAATTCTGATCATCGTCCCTTCTTTGTAGACCTACGGAGTCATGTGCATAATGAAATTATGCGTTTCCTCGAGGCCTTAATGCGTCCTGGAGAAACAGTCTTTCTATTGCTTGATGGTGCTGAACAAAACAAAAGAAATCATTTGAATAAAAGAGCTACCTGCATTCGGTTTCTTCTTCGTGTTATGCATCAGATGGACATCGAAATCTTGGAATCCGTTTGCGCTGACCTCAATAGAAGGAATGAGTGGAATGGAGCTCATCAGGATTTATCTACTATGGATATTCTTGATCAACTGGACGAATGGATACCGATGATGAAACAGCGATGCCTAAACCCATCCAGTCTATTCCATCTGTGTAGATGCGTTGTCAGACAACATTTGCATAACAACTGGCAGCTTCCAGAAGGCATCTATAAACTTGATCTTCCCCAGAACGTCTGTAAATATGTTGATCTTTTAGAGGACTAAGTAATAGTATTCTGACATTTACCTTAGAAGACGAAGGCTACCAAAAATGAATCCAAGTTTAAGTGGCTGATCCGTTTCGAAATTGAAATATTCTGTACTTTCTTTCTGATAAAAATATATATAACACTCAGTTAATGTAGAATGAATTAGTTAAAGAGCATTTTCACTTTTTATATAATTCAAACGTTGAATATTTGTATTTCAACAGTTAAGTACGAATGTATACCAAAGATAGTTAATACACTTTGGCTATTGCCCTTTTAAAAATGATGGGTGTACTGATATGGGTACCAGTGATCATAATATCTAGGAAATCATCTGCTGTGGATTGTTGACAGGCTGTCGCTCTAAGTTTAGGAACCAATGATCCCTATTAGTCAACTTGTTCTTTTCTTGAATTGGTCAATATATAGTCTACTAGTATGACTAGATGCTGTGGTGTACTCTCTCGCGATCTTATTGATGCGATATGGGTTTACAGTCATTATTTAAGCTGTAAATCATTATCATTACATTTTATTTTGAAATGTTTAATGTATTTCTGCTGTTCCTAGAAATAGAATGTCGCAAAGAACTATATATTAATTCTTATCTCGAATTCATAATTTCGCAGTCTCCATATCACAGTACGCAACATATTCTTTTTGCATGAAGGTAAAAAAGCGTGTAAACATTTTTAAATCAAAACAACCGGCAGGACATGCGTGAAATTGTCCAGCAGGCATGTTGAATAACTTTACAATACTTTATATTTTACTGACATACAGAGTGAAACATTCATCTATCAATGTTGTACATAACATACTACTTACTGAAAGATCTGAAGTGACTTAAAAGGTATGTTTTATCTTGAGTATACAGCATTTTCGTATACAGTCCTAAGGGACGGGCGAGGAACGGGAGCAACCCTGCACGAATAAATAAAAACCGATTTAACAGCAACCATCCCTTGCTAGTTTCAATACTAATATTGAAGTCATTTTAGTTTCGCATATTTTAGTATAGGTATAAAATATGATATGATTGGTGCCCACCAGAGGGCACACTGTCCATATCTCTCTCTTGCAATTTATAATTCTTTATAATTCTTACGATATATATATATATATATATATATATATATATATATATAAAGCGTATATTTACCGAATGAAGTCTTTCTCGTAAATCCAAGAAAGTGCAAGACTCAATTGAGAAGAGGCGACGTTTTCTTAATTTTCAGACAACGGCCAAAAGTTTTGACAGTTTTATAATGTGCAATCTTACGATCAATGATCATTAGTGAACATTGAACAATAAAAAACTACTCTCCCTCTCCACACATGATGGGTTTGGAGGGTAACTATGGGGGAAAAATCGAGAGACATATGAAATTGCAGACAATAAAACAATGCTATCAACTCATGGTCGCTCAGCTGCAGAAACAAGCCGTGAACGAGATTAAGAAGCGAAACATTTGTCATCCTTTCTTCGTGTGGGTCGTTAACATTATTCTAATTGAGTTGGTAGAAGACTTTAAAAAAATAAATTGACATTCACTGGAGATAGAATGCAGTTCAGATACACACATAGGAACGCCGTTTCCATCTTCGACACTCTGCTTTTATTTTTGCTTTCAGGAAACAGTGAGGCATTTTTTCCCACCGTACTGAACTGGTAACGAGATTAAACCCTAACAATGAAGCTATATATCACTTGCCTGTCTGCTGTTAGCCTGTCAAACTTGTTTTTACGCCACTTCCCGGGTACGGCTTTAATATACTAAAGCAATGTTGCAACAAAACTTTCTGATAACATTTAAGTGGATTGAAAAGAAATCCTGCTGCTAAATTCTCTGTTGGATTTACTTCGAACGACATTTTTTCTTCTTTGCTTTCAACCTCCTAGTGAATGACGCCTTTATGTTTTTTTAAACGTCAGATATGAGTTTCTTAAATTAAAATGAAAACAACAACAAAAAAAAAAAAAAAAAAAGCGCACAAAATACGGAAGATTTTAAATTAGTCTCTCAGAATTATCTACGCCTGTATATTCGCGCTTTCGAATTATAAAGTCAGTTGATGTCGGCATTGTATAATTGATAAAAGACCGATGGGCAAAATTAAAAGTACCAAAAAAAAAGCGTAAATGTAATTAATTTTGAAGAATTCAATGTTTCTCGAAAAAACGAAACGGCAGAGGGCGCTCCGAGTCAGACGAAAATTTGTCGGAATTCATCCAAGTATAAGTACTGATAAAAATAGCTGATTGTAGGTCTGATTTCAGTTAATTTATAATAAATGTCAAAATACACTTTTACCTCGAAATTAAAAATAATTATACTATCCGTAACAGAAAGAGGTAGATTAGATTTAGTTTATTTTTATCTATAGATAGATAATCATTAATTAATTAATCTCTCAAAGTTAATCATAGATAATGATAAATATCTGTTAAATTTATGTTCATTGAAATAAACAGAAATCAATAAAAAATAACAAATCAGAATTAAGAACTATAAAGACTAGCCTACTGTTGGGATAGCAATTCATGTAATATTCCTTGCACAATAATTATAATTCTAGTTATGCGCGCAAAATGTTTTATGTAATTCCCACTTACGAAATGTAATAGGCCTAGGAGTGAGTGGATTAAGGATTTGTTTTTCTATTTTATTATTTTATAAATTCTTTTTTTGTATTTTTATTCATTTTTTATAGTCCAAAATCCCTGCTCTAGAGCAGTACTGTCCAAACTTTTTTGATCGCGTACCCCCAAGAGAGAAAAAATAAATAGCGCGTACCCCCAATTGATTGAGCAAAAATCTATTGTAATAAGTATTATAAAGAGGAAATATGCCTTGTATCATTATATAATAATTAAAAACGCTAGACATTTTTACACATTATTTTTATTATTAACAGCTTACAAACATTTATTACAATACTTAATGTGAACAATGGCCTTGCATTTCTTTCATAATTTCTTGATATTCTGGTTTGATGGCTTCTGATACGGCGATACGTTGCTTCTTTAAATTATCTGCAATGATTTCTATACGTCTACCAATAGTATTTCCTGATAAGGGAATACATTTTAGTTTATCCGCATATTCTTTTCCATGGATTATTTCTACCATTTTTATGGTGGTTGGGAGTACAAGTATTTCTCCAATGGTGTGTGGCTTTTGGTCTTTTGCAATTGAGAATGCAATCTCAAGAAATGCCTCCAAATATTTATGGTTAATTTTAGTGAATTTTTTTTAAGTTGTTGAATTGAGAACTGCATGCCTTCAAACATCGTTCAAAGAATTGTAAAGATTTGTGTTCATGTTCAGGATGTTTAGATTTTAAGTGTCTTACTAATAATGATGGTTTCATACTACCATTACATAGCGTCTTGTGACACAATACACATGTAGGACGAGGTTCATTGTTGAATATCGTCGATGTAAATTCCCATTTCAAGTAGTCTTCTTGATGATTTCGAACTTTCTTGGGCAAGGTTTTGTTAAGTTTCAGATTAATGTCTTTATCACTTAATTTGACTGATAACGAACTTGTCTGAATAGAAGAATCAATCCTATCTTTTCCTTGTTGTTCGTCTAATGTAGAAGTACAATCATAATTATCTTCAATTCGCGGTTTCTTTGGAGGAAATTTTTTTAACCATTTATCCATTTTGTGAGGGTTAATTTGTAAAATTTAAATATAATTCATTTACTATTGATAATATCAAACACTTTTAAAAAATGTAGGCAATTTTGATAATATTAATTCACTATTTCTAGTGTAAACGTAAAAGTAAGCACAAAAAGACGTTGGAATTGCACAGAAACAATATATACTAAAAAACCGTTAAACTTACTACTAATAGTCAAATAATTAATACAACTGTGGTGTCATCTGTAGATGGCAGGCTAACTAAGCAGTTTTCCTAGTTGGGCTTATCAACACTAGGATGCTCTACAAACAATGGTAATGATAAGAAGTAAGAGATTTACTCCCTAGTTTTAAAAAACATGACAGCTTTGCTACGGACGATTACGTGTGCAAAGTCGCCCAATGTGTACGCTACTCAAATTTAAGTTTACAGGATCTTTATAACGTCTTTGTCTATATTATATATATATGTTTAATTGATGGAAGAAAGTAATATTCTTTATCTTTAATTAATTACTTAATCTTTTCCTATCAATATAAAACTTTTTTGACGTACCCCCACGTATCGACTCGCGTACCCCCTGGGGTACGCGTACCACACTTTGGAGATCGATGCTCTAGAGACCAAAAATGAAACTTTTTCCAAGCCACTTCAGTCCTCCAATAAACAGAGCGGTCATCATAAACCGGGCAATGAAATTCATCTCCCACCTAAAGACAATCGCTAACGTCCATGCCGTGAGTTCAAACCCACAGTCTGTGACAATTTACAATTTTTACAGTTACAAGTGAAAATTTATTACTTTGCGCTATAATGAGTACAGTTCAGCTATTATTATTATTATTATTATTATTATTATTATAAATTTTTATATTCTGTTAACGGTGTCGGAAGATGAAAGTAATTAATGTCTTCAAAAAAGCAATAAGTAATATTTTAAACAAAATTATATTATTTTTGTACGTACATATGTGTGGATGTAGATACATTCGTTATATTTGAAGTAATTAATTATACCTTTTATTAAAATAGCTTTTGATTTGTTTACAGAAGGAAAAGATATAAATAGCTTAAAGTAAAAAAAAAAATACATATATACTTTTTATTGAAAAAAAAATTTTAATTATAATAAAATTTAGAGTACTAAATAATACTTGGGTACTCTAAATTTCCTGAAAAATCACGATGCTCCTAAAATAATTGAAGTAGGAAAGAAAAAATAATTTATTTAAGGTTCAAGAGTTAAACTTAATAGTGGTGTAATTGAGGGATATCATCTGACATATCTGCATAAAAGTCTTAAAGATAATTAATTTATTTTTCCAACACCTTTTAGGAAATATCTGAATACCGTGATATGCGGTGATTGATTCATTCAGTCCAATACCGTTTGAGGGTAATGGATGGCAATGAAGTTCTAACTGAGGCTCGGCTATTGCTGTTAGCCTCCTGCCATTTTCAGAGCTTTAATAGCTCAATAGCATCTTATCCCTACACTGTCCTCTACAGATAATGGGGAGGATGAAAAGCATTCTTGCTTCGGCCCTTTAAGCCAGTCCTTATAAGGACTAGGGTGTTGAATTTTTTTTTCTATTTTCTATTTATTTTCCGTAAATTTACATGATATAATTTACCCTTGAACAACATGGATTTGAACTGCACAGGTACACTTATACTCTGATTTTTTTCAATAAATATATTGGAAAATATTTCGGAGATTTGCGACAATTGAGAAACTCGCGACGAAACGCGTAAGTAGTAGGGGTCTCACTCTGAACCAGATCAAGATCAAGATAAGATAAGGAATCGTGAAGTGATTGATTGTTGTTTTGATGACGTCATTGTGTGTGATGTCATAGGATTGGAATGTTTGGAATTTCCCTGTGGGCATAACTGTCAGTGAGGTGAGTTCTTGTGTTTTGGTTCGCTTATGGGTGATTGTAGAGATAAGGATTCGTGTTGTGATTGGTGAGACACTTTGAACCAGATCAAGATCAAGATAACATAAGGGTTGTGACGTGAATGTTTGTTGTTATCAGATGAAGATAAGTGATGTCATTTGTTAGTTGTAAATAAGTGATGTTATTGCTTTGAATGGAAAGGGAGATATATTACAGATAAGGATTTCTGTCGTGATTGGTGGTGCACTTCTGACAAGATCAAGATCATGATAAGATAAGGAATCGTGACGTGAATCTTTGTTGTTATCAATTGGAGATAAGTGACGTCATTTGTTAGTTGTAAATAAGTGACATTGTTGTTTTGAAAGGATACGATAGAGTGCCAAGGCAAGAAGTCTGGAGGTGTCTGAGGGAGAAGAAGGTGCCGGAGAAATATGTCAGGTTGGTGCAGGAAATGTACAGAAATGTGAAAACAAGTGTTCGGACCTGTTTGGGACAGACAGAAAGTTTTCAAGTAACAGTTGGCTTGCATCAAGGGTCAGCATTAAGTCCGTTTCTGTTTAATATTGTGATGGAGGTGGTAACAGAGGAGGTGAGAGAAGATGCACCTTGGACAATGTTGTATGCAGATGACATCTTGCTGTGTGTAGATTCAAGAGAAGAAGCGGAAACTAAACTGGAAAGATGGAGAAAAGTACTGGAAGAGAGAGGTATGAGACTGAGCAGAAGTAAGACAGAGTATATGTGTTGCGCAGTGGGAGGTGGCCAGGAGACAGACCTGGAGCTGGAAGGAAATGTCATCAGGAAGGTGAGAGACTTTAGATACTTAGGTTCGACAGTGGAAGAAGATGGAGGAGGTGAGAAGGAAGTGGGATGCAGGATACAAGCAGGTTGGAGGAACTGGAGGGAGATGGCTGGAGTGTTATGTGATAAGAGGGTGCCGATCAATCTGAAAGGCAAAATTTATAGGACAGTAGTGAGGCCAGCTATGACATATGCTATAGAAACTGTGGCCCTGAGGAAAAATAACATTAGCAGGATGGAAGTAGCAGAGATGAGAATGCTTAGGTGGATGTGCGGTGTGACCAGAAAGGATCATCTGAGAAATGACTATGTCAGGGGAACAGTGAAAGTTACGAACTTAGGAGCGAAAATACAGGAGGCAAGGTTGAGATGGTTTGGTCATGTGATGAGGAGGGAGGACGGATATGTGGGAAGAAGGGTCATGCAGATGGATGTGCAAGGAAGGCGGAAGCGTTGGCGGCCAAAGAAGAGATGGAGGGAGCTGGTAGAAAAGGACTTGAAGATGAAGAACTTGGATGTGGTGACAGCCCAAGACAGGAAGGTGTGGAGGAGACTCATAACAAACAGTGACCCCACTTAAGTGGGAGAAGCTGCAGAAGAAGAAGAAGAAGAAGAAGTTGTTTTGAAAGGAAAAGGAAGATATATTAGTGTATAAGGAATCGTGTCGTGATTGGTGGGACACTTCTGACCATATCAAGATAAGATAAGGAATGGTGACGTGAATGTTTGAATTTAATTATATGCTGATGTCACTCAAGCATACAGTTTTTTTCTTCTTCTATAGATGGCTGTACTAATTTTCCAATACATTTTGGGGTATTTCTTCTTTCCTGATAAAAGGTGGGAATTCTTAGAGAAAGTCGTGATTGCGGCAGTGTATCGAGCTTTTCTGAATAATTAATAAATACTGTTGTTACTTAAACACACACTTTTTTTTCCATAGCTCATCTGTATTTTCTTCTATATTCATATTCTAATTCAAGTTCATATTTTATTCATAATTTATCCAAATATTTTGAGTAGCCTAAATTAAGATCTTAAAGTTCAATAAATAAATAAATAAATCTTATGTGAATTCATGGTGATTTCAAAAGTGATCTTACTTAAACATACATAACACATAAACGACACTGATTGTATTGTATTGCAGTCTATTGTATCATTTGCTACCCTAAAATATACGCAAATCTATTATAAGAAGTTAAAATTTATCAAAGCGTATGCACAGAAATACTTTCGCTCATGGCTATTCGCAGACGAGAGAAATTTAAACAAATATAAAGATGCAGTAAAGCATAAAATTAACTGTTATCAATTAATTCGTTAGTTAAATTTAATTCATTAATTAGCATGAAATTAAAATTGTGTATCGAATCATTCTTCAGTGTATAGGCTAGATTACTACCATAAAGCAATCATATTGCTGCTTCTTCGTTATCAAAGCATGGATCGTTATACTTGTAAATAAAGATGAATTTCTTTTTTACATTATCTTTTCAATTTTGATGTCTAGTGTTAATAATATGTATAACATGTACTGGGTTTTGTATCATGTAAGACAATATTTATGTAGATATGGACAGACACACAGACAGACAACGATAAATACAGTAAAGTACTGTAGATGTATTTTCTCTTTCTGATGATTTTCTTTATAACATTTTCTGTTCTATAGCTTACTTTATTGTAAGAACACATAAAACATACCAGATATGTGTTAATTGACTGTCTATATTATCGGGTCAACTGTATATGGGAAATAATATATTGAATTTTCTGTTATATACGGAATATAGAAATGAAATACATTAGATATAATAAATATATGAATTTTGATAAACTTATTACTATTGAATTAGGATTTAGGATCTAAATCAAGAAATATGAAATTGTGTACAAAAATTGCTTATTTCTGTTAATAAATTATCGTGTTAATAATAAAAATAGAATGATATAGTGCTAAATTCAGAATTAAACCTCCAATCATAATAAATAAACAAAGTTGATAATCAATGAATTATATATCTGAATTACCTCAGCCTAAACTTTATTATAATAGATTTCATTTTCGTTCTTATTATTATGGTTCAAATAATATATTATGGTTATATTATTTTCCCATTCGAGATAGAATGAAAATTTGAAACCATTTCCACCAGTCCAAATAGAGACATTTTTAAATACAAAACTAACTGCTCTTTATAATCTGTTAAGGTGTGTTCGAACAGTTAGTTCCTGCTGTTTAATTAAGTTTGCGAAGATGAAACAAACACTCTTAGTTTCCATTTGCTATCACATTCATTTAATTTGCGTGTTTGTCTTGAATTCTACTCCCGTATTTTTAAGGTATAAGTAAATAAAGCAAAAAACGTGCACGTCGTTGGGCTAATTGTGAATAGTAATTAGAATCCTTCGATGGTTTTTCTCTTTATGTTTCTCTCTCTCTCTGGTTAAAAACATCCTTGCGTCAGAAGTTTTTTTTTTTTTTTTTTGTAGTATATCTTAATTACCTTTATTTGTTTCGTTAAAATGTGGGGAATAAAATGTGTTCACAAAAGATAATTTTCGCTCATTTCTAAAGCAAAAAAAGTCAATGGGGAAATAGAAATGAATTTTTGATATATAATATCGAGGGCATAATTTAAGTGGAACGCTGAAAGTAAAATTGAAAATGAACTGCCATCTACTGTAAAGAAAAAAAACCCAGTAAATTACACATCCATTATTTATAGATATAAATGAATTACAATTGGCATATTATAAAGTCTTTAAGAGAAGTCGAGTTGAGTTATAATTCAAATTTAATTATCACTGCATTTTAATTTTAAAAAATACAGTTAAAAAAGTTAATCGTCTTGTAAATAAATACAATCTAATGTATTCGAACTTACTCTCAGAAAGGAAAGAAAAAATAGCTAACTAAAATTGTCAAAATTATCACAACACAGGTACATTTGGCTATTTTTTAATGCTGATTATTAAAACAATGTTTCTATGAGCCCTTTTTATCATCTCAGCAATTGAATGGAATACCAGGGTGTATTTCGAAGTACTTCGAATACGTACAATTTTGGAAACCATTTGAAACCAGGTGAAAATGATGGAATGCAAATACTTCCAGAATATCATTTACGTTTTTTATCTTTTATTGCAAAAGATGAGAATAAAACATCGTAATATTCTATTGATGATTTCTAATATTTATCAAAAAGAAAAACAGCAGAAATATCAACACGTAATTTAGTACTAAACATCGATATACTATCTTGCTAAAAGTCACGAACTACATGCATATATCTAAATGTATCTTAAAAGATACATCTATACTGGGCTTCACGCATCCCTAAAAGTATTTGCCAGTTCCGCTACTGAAGAAGGGAGTCCTGGCAGTTCATTCAGTTAATTATGTATTTTATTACATTTCATCCAACAGATGATATCACAGTTAAAGTTGGAAGACTGTCGCAATCTTCGGATATTATTTTCTTCAAACCATCTGCTTACAATATTACAATCATTGCTCTGTGAAGTCAACCTTTATTTGTTGAGTTCTTTGATGAATCCATTCGACTATGATTTCTCTCTAAATCTCTATCGGTGTAAACCATCTTTTCGCATGTAAAATAAAACAGAACTGAGAGAACCACTGATTACTTTCATTGGCTCCAAAATTTGAATGTTGAGTAGTTGAATGTTGATTTGTGGTATAATAGTGTACACTAGTGGTTGTGCGCTTCGCAACCATATCTTTGGAAAGGAGTGCCCTAGGTTCGATTCCCGTCTGTGAGGTGAGGAGTTGAAGGATCTTCCTCAGCCATAGCCAAGTTAGCCGGTCTTGGGCGTGAACAGTTGAGTTTTTTTCCTCAGTTTATCCTGGGGTTTTTCATTCCGCAAAGCAGGCAAACATGCCTTAAGAACTCAACACTACAGACATAGGATACACAGGGGCATAGAACTGGCCACCTTATCCTGTGAAAGGTTTGAGGTCTGATGATTAATAAACCCTCGACACCGCAAGGGAAAGAGGGTAAAAGGAAGATGAGATGAAATAGTACACAACTTTACTAAGAAAAAAATCGGTGTACAACTTTTTAGATTATAAGAGAGTTAGTGAAACGATAGTATGGAATTGTATTTGCATTTTAAAAACAATCTATAGGGACGATGATCACACACACATATACACACAGACAGAGAGAGAGAGAGAGAGAACCTCCGTAGTGTACTGTTGAGATCATCGTGATATTTTATCTTCTGTTTGGAAGCTCTTGGTTCGAATCCCGTCTCGTTATCAAAAACAATTTCATCTGTAGGTGTGGGTTGTTCATCCCCACAAAATAGACAAACCGGCCAAAGAACACACATAAATTAACAGACATAATACGTTGTCCACTCCTCATATCTTTTGTATCGATCGTAATTCCGATGCACCCAACATACCGAGAATCATAAAAATCTGAAAATAAAATTATCTTCAAGTTATTCAAATCATTGAATCGCTATCATCATTCATATAAAGCTGTTGAAAAATTGATTTCAGTTATATATATGAATCGACCATCTAAATTTAATCCAACTATGGAATTGTATTTGCGTTTAAAAAAATCTGCACGAATGATGATCGCGCGCACACACGCACACACTTAGATGGCAACTGCACCCATCTATTCTACACTTTTTCAATACTCATACACATCACTTAATTTCCGTTAGAATATCAGAAAATGTTACACATTTCTGGCTTTGTTATGAAAAATCTGATGGCTCTAAGCAGTTATTCTTGCTAGTATACAATGCTTATCGAAATTCTGCAAAGCTTTTTTTGTAAACCTTACTATCGACCAGCGACAATGCCCTCCCACCCCCAAAGTGTCACAAATGTTATACGCGAAAATCCGACATGGCTCTTTTTTTTTTCAATCGTTACTGCAAATATTGACAGACATCTGCGATTTTAATCTGAACACACGGCAGCGGATGTGTATTTGATATCACTGGCATCTGACAGCTTTCGGAAAGTAGTTGGATGCTGAATGATCATAATGAAACCGGTGACAGACTCCTAGAGATGAGATGCGTTCAGCCTAATGAAATTCGTATTCGAACTGCTGTAAGAAAATAAGCTTCGCTTTACGGCATAAGGCAATGGATGTTTTTAGTTCGAATCAATGAATATATATGCGTGTACATACATCAGAGAGAGAGAGAGAGAGAGAGAATTTCCATGTGAAATATTGATGTGAATAATATGACAATATTTGTCATATAACGCATGCAATATTGAGTAATGAAATATAGTTTTCCAATAATTTTAAATTAACATTATTAATTAAAATGTGAACTGTAAAAAAACTTTTGAAAATACTTTTAAAAATTCGATATTTCAAAAATTAAAAAAATATTTCTAAATATTTGAAAGACACCATTTATTTCTGAGAGAAATAAATATTTAAAATAAGAACGAATGTCTTAAATTATATATATATATATATATATATATATATATTGCCGTTATTCAATCAGATGAAGGGATAAAGAGTCAAGGATTCAGTCTATTCCCCACCCCACCCCCAAAAAATTACATTATCTATTTTAATGGAAAGAAGAGTATGACAAGCCAGTAGACGGAGAAATAATTTCACAGGGAAGATGATAAATATTAGAAATGCTATAATTTAAAAGATGGTTATTTCTGACAAGTTTAGATATTTTGATAACGATGTGATCACATATATCCGTTTTTTTTTTGTTTTTTTTTTTAATTATATCTAAATTTGAATTTTCCTGAGAGTTGTGACCTTTGAAACAGTTGTAACCTTTCGGACCAGTGAAATCTAAAGTAACTGCTGACAAGAGTTTATGTCTGTTAGGTAGTGCAAACCAAGACAACTCATACGCCAAAGGTTTCATTTTCGCAAGCTCTCAGGAAAATTTAAATCTATCTATAATAAATACATGGATGTATAATATATTTATAAATAATCTAATATTTTCCAGAAAGAGATCTCTTTAGTTTTATATTATAGAATTTTATATACACACCTACTAACACTTTACGTATAAATATGTAACTTTTTGGCATTGAAAATTGATATTGTTGAGAGCAAATCGACCGTGAGATGCGGCGATTAATACCCTTGGAGGGTAATGGATGGCAATGCTGTACCAATGAAGTTTAACTGAAGTCTGTTGCTGTTACCCCTTTGGGCGCAGAGATTCGAGAGTTTGAGTTCGCTCTCTTAAGGTTTTTGCCTTAAGGGAAAAACTTTAAGAGAGCGACTGCTTCTCCGGCACGGCCCGGTGAGGGGATTTGTCGGTGAATGCTTTTCTTCGGAATATGAGCGGTTCTTCTCGGTGGTGGGGGAGCCCGTCACTCAGTGGAACCAACGCTGAGATATGGAGGGTTTTTCGACCACTATAGAGTGGTCTAGGGATCGTCCGAAATTTTAGAGTTCGCCTTTACTTAAATATCGGTAATGGATGGCAATGCTGTAGCCTATGAAGTTCTAACTGAGGCTCGGCTATTGTTGTTACCCTCCTGCCATGATCAGAGCTTTAATAGCTCAATAACACCTTATCCCTACACTGTCCTCTAGAGATAACGGGGAAGATGAAAAGCATTCTTGCTTCGCCCCTTTAAACTAGTCCTTATAAGAACTTGTTATTGTTGAAAATTGCAGAAAAGGGTTTGTGCTTTTCGGTTCATAATGTCATTTGTTAATGGAACAGTTATCAGGGTCTAATCAAAGGCAGATTTATGGACTCCTATGGAAGAGTTCGTGTGTTTTAATTGGTGTAAATCAAGACATGTATACTGAAAGTTGTATTTTCTCAAGCTGTCAACAAAATTTCAATTCAATCTGACTAAAATAAAAATGTATATAGAATATTTTTTAAATATATTTGGATTTTTACCTGATTCGGAACTGTTACAGTAAGTTGATCTTATTCTCATTAATGGAAAACTGAGTTCAACCTGTTACATTAAAAATGCCAAATAAGCTATGATGTTCTGTCTGTACCTTCTTCCTTGAAAGGCACATCCACAGATCTTCCAGATTGGTCTGCGTAAGATAAACTACAAGACCATGAAAAGTTAAAGAATGTGAACTTCTAATCTCCGAAGAACAGCAGAGGGCATTGCTAAATTCTTAGCACGGTTTGGCTGTCAATTTGCATTCTATTTGATCCAATAACTTCCTTCAATTTTAGTTTCTACGATAAGATAAGCTTCCTTCTCTGGCATTTTATAAATGAGATTTCTTGCGCCTGTGGTGGCTGATTTTATATCTTACTTTGGTCAATCTGGAACATATACGCCATATTTGCATGAAAAATATATAAAGTACCATGAAGTAGAACATCTTGGTGAAGAAAACATATTGCTTAAACACAAAGGGTGAGTGTTGGATAAAGTTTAGGTTGGTGATTAAGCTTGTACGATCCTCATGAAAGACGTGTAAGAAAGGGTGTGAAGTTTTAGGATTAAATATAATGTAAATTGACAGCCAAAAGTTCTAAGAATTTAGCAAAACTGTCTTGTCAAAATCCGATACTACTCATATCTATCTATTGTAAAAAAAAAAAAAAAAAAAAATATATATATATATATATATATATATATATACAGTATATATATATATGTATATTTAAACACTTCTCGTTAAGATATAGTTTAATTTTATTCATTTATTTTGATAAAATCAGATATAGAATCACAAATGATGGAATCTCGGCTATGATATCTCATCTTTAAATCGGTCATTTAATTCCACTTTTTTTTTATTTTTTGAACACTGTCGACCTGACTAGCCGAGAGGATGACTTCGTTGCTCTACAACATTAACATTAGCTTGTAAAGCAACGGAAGTCTTTAGGTTAGATGAATTTCATTAGCGATAGATTATCTTCACAATTTATTGGATATCTGAAATGGTTTTAGTGCATTCTTCCCATATGCACACCATTCAAAGTTTTAATTATAATGGTGACTTAATGTTCAGTGACATTTCTGAAGGGCGTTCTCATCATCGTAACTTAAGAGAAATGAAGACATTGTGGTATTCATTTTAGATACATTTCGTAAAATATATAAGAGAGGTTTTGTCCATCTAGTTATTCCAGAACTATGGCACCACAGATTTTACTAATATCTAGCGAATCCAGTTTGTCTTTAAAATATACCATTCTGGGGTGTAGGGTGTATAGGGATACAAACAAACGTAAAAATTATATCTCGGTTATTAAAATAGCTATAATCATTGCTGTAGCTTGTAAAGCAACAGCAATAATTATTGAATTAGATTGAATGAAATTCGATATAAGTCTCTATTCATTTCCGGCTTCCGCCGAACCATTTATAGTGGGAAAATTAATCGAAATAACTAATAACATGATACAGAATTGCAAAGAATTAATTATCAGATTACATAAAAAAATGATTTAATTTAAAAACTCGGACCACATTTACTCGTCGGCCATTATCACCGCCATCATGTACTTCAAGGATTTATCCTTATTATCACTTATTCCAGCCTCAGAGGGCATCATCCATAAATCTCTTCAGTGGATGATTTATCTTTTCCTTAAAGTTTATCATGCAGTACTTGTAGTGCATTCCTCAATATGCTCCATCCAGCTGTGCTTATATTGTTTATTTTTTTCTATTACTGTTTCCTAGTCTAATTATTTCATTAGGGTGTTATTTGAGAATATTTTGCTATTTTATTCATATATTCGTTCAGCTGCTATTAATATTTCTTTATCTTTTTGATTTGTTGTCCGAATATCGCTTCCATTATAGCAGAATTGATAAAGTTAGCGTATTATAAACTTATCTTCGAATTTACTTTTGTACCATGTTGGATTAAGCACAGAAGTTTTTATGTTGTTAATGTTTTAGGTGAAATCATGAATCCTAAGAATTAACATGTTCTAAAAGTTATTTATTTATTTCTATTTTTACTTTTCGAATTCGATCTTGAACTTTAAAATCCATTGAATTGGAATTTGGAATTTTCTAATCTCATTAGAAAATTCCAAACTCTTCGGCTATTTCTTTTAGGTTTGGCATAGCTTTCTGAAGATTATCTGCAGAGTCTGTAATTACTACGTAGTCATCAGAAAAGAAGTGTTTAAATTCCATACTGTGATAATTACACCTTGATGGTTTTTCTATTCCATTTTATTTATATGTTACGTAAATAAATAAAGTTGTAAATAAGGAACATCTCTTTTTAAGTCTTTGGTTTATTTCTCTCCATGTTAACAAGTTGAGAGTTGAATGACATCGCGATTTCATTACTTTCATATACACATGTGGATCGCCGAATTAGAAACCTTTGGTAGATGTACGTAAACGTCACTTACGCAGCGTCAGTAATTGTCAATATTGTTGAACAGAGTGAGAAAAACAAAGGATATTTACGGTTTCAAAAAGAGCTGATTGTTGGTGTCGTCTGGTTGAAGCGACGATTTTGAAAATAGCAGAGTTGACTGATTTCTCAAAAGGTGAGATATCTGAGGTGTTTAATCAGTGGAAACATAACCCGCCTTACTTGTCTAAGAAGTAATTGTGGTCCTTAGACAGTCTGTCAGGAGCAGGATCGCTGTCATTTGAGAAGGTACAAGAAGTTATGTTTGGAAAAACAAAATTTCTTGTGTAGCAACAGTTGACCGAAGCATTTAATGAAGCCTGATCCCGAACCGTAACTGATCGAACTATGCACAGGGAATTGAAGAGGATCGGTGATGGCATGCTTATACGTAAAGTAAAAATTTATAATTCAGTGGCGGGGTATGCGTGTAATAGTTCTTATAATACTATTTAATATTTATCTTCCTTGTAATATGTTAAATAAAATGTGCCTTTTAAATTATACATTTTTGGT